>NW_010972487.1:860296-1023125 GCF_000737465.1 Haliaeetus leucocephalus | reverse complement strand
TGTCGGCCGCGGCGGGGGGGCCGGGTTTAGGAGACACCCCCCCGCCCCCCGTCCTCCCTTCTCTCGGAGCGGGAGTTACAAACGGCGGGGCCGGGGAGGTGCTGGCAGCCGGGCCGGGGTGGTCCTACTCTCACCGCGGCTCGGGCAAGCGGCAGAGGAGCCCGGGAGGGGGAAGAAAAACCTGCTTTTAAGGCGATCCCCGTCTCGCAGGAGTCCCCTCCCAGCGGTAGCAGTACATGCAACACCCCGGGTTTGACCCGCGGCTGCCTCTGTAACTGCAGTCGGGGAAGGGAAGATGCCCCCGCAGATGGGTAGCGCGCATCTTCGGCGCACAGCCGAAGCGCTCTGGCTGTGTGCGTCCGGGTGGGGAAAAGTACGGAAGGGTCGTTTGTATCCACATCTCGGGAGCAAAACCGGAGTTGCGACAGCCCCGGGAAGGCACAGGCTGGATCGCAGCTGAATAACTGCGGCCGTGCTTAGAAGGGAACGGCGTTTCGGGGAAGCCGGTACAGATCTCCCCTCGAGTTGCAAGGGAAGAAAAGTTAACACGTCGGACAAAAGCTGTTGGGTTTTCGGTTTTTTTGTTTGTTGTTTTTTTCCCCCCCCAAATAATATCTGGCGAGCTTGAAACGTCGTGTCTCTCTGATACGCCTCAGCTGCTACCTGAGTCCCTGTTTATTTTTCAAAGCTCTTTAATGGAAGGGAGCCCCCTCGCAGCCCCCCGGCTTCGGGATTGCATGTACCCGGCAGAAAGTTTCCATTGTTCAGGAAAGGGTTTGAAGCCTGTTTGCCAAAAAAGTGACAGGGGAATAAATGGGCTTCGTGGAGGCTGGGGGGTGGGGGCATTACTTTCATACCCCTTTTGGTTACAGCTATAAATCACACCGGGGGTTGGTTTTGTTTTCGAGAAAGTCCTAATAAAACACCAGATTCTTGGTGTAACTCGTTTGGCTCATTTTTCACAGCCAAAAGAATTGATTTATGGGGCAACATCTCAGGGACTTGGTCAGAGCAGATGAGGTCGGTGTGCGGGAGCAAGCGAGCAGCCTGGGCTGGGCACAGGGGTGGGAAGCGGCAGAAGCAAAGCGTCCCCAGCTTTCCCAGTTTCAGCCTGAAGTACGTATTGGCGCTGTCACTTCGGGCACAGTTGAACCCACGGGCGTTGGGAGCAACCTCGGTGGCTGCCACGGTGGTCCCCGGGGTTTCCACCCGCACCTTCAGCTGGTAGCTTGGGGTTGATGATGTGTTCAAGTAGTGCTAAACCTTTCCCGTGCTCTAAGACATCTTTGCAAGTTAAGGCTTTGGGATGCTGTTTGAAGCGTAACAAGTGGCGCACTCAGAGGTCACACTGAGGGAAACATCCCTCCAGTGATGTCTGTGAGCTGAGCCGTAGGTTGGGATTTCCAGGGGCAATCCTCAGGACAGGCTCTCCAACCTCTCCGTCCGTCAGCTTTCTCCAAAGCAAAGATGTTGCTGTCAACCCCCCCCTCCGCAGCCCCGTGCTCCCTGGGAGCAGGATTCGGCCCTGAGCGAAGGGCTCCCGTTAACCCCGACCCCCAGCGATGTCTCCAAGGGTTGCCCCATCCCTATGAGGTGCTGGAGGCTCCGATGTCTCCAAGGGTTGCCCCATCGCTATGAGGTGCTGGAGGCTCAGGCGGACGGGGGGCTGCGAGGACGGGGGGAGCTTTGCCATGCCGGTGGCTCTCCCACCACCGACCACGTGCGCAGGGAAGCGTGAAGCGGGAGCCGCTCGCCCAGCTCCGCGCCGAAGCCAGCAGCCCCGCCAGTTCGGGGGCACCCGCTGCCCGTCCGACCTGGGGGGGAAAAGGTTGTGCAAAAGAAACTGTAAAGAATATAAACCTTCAGAGCCAAGTAAAAACACATTTTACTTTTTCAGTCTTTTTGAATTGAATGGTAAAAAAGCAAATTCTTTCTCCTAGTCAAATGGGCCATGGGGTATTGGCTCATTACTGAGGGTTGTTGTTCGCTGGGCTTTGCATTTACAGTCTAAGACCTTATTTTCCATAAAGGGGCTTGGAAGGATTTTTCCCCAGTGATCTAATTCTCCACACGGGGCTGTGAAGGCTATAACAGCTACTGCTTTGTGCCTATACTCAGCTACATAAAACACACATTGAAGGGAGGCATTCTCGAGGTATGTGTATGTTTGCTAATATGAATACTCGCTATTAGCGGAGGTGGAGGGGGTGCAGGTTTTAACATCTCCGCAGGGAGGTGTTCGGCTGTTGGCAGGAAGGAGGCAGATGGCGGGGCTGTTGCTGAATAGAAGCTAAACTAAAAACACCAGGGGCCTCATCTGGGCTGAGTTTCTCTTCTCTCCCTTTCTCGGGGCTGCTGGAGGAAGAACAATGTCAAATTTCCCCCCCCCTCTCTTTTTTTTTTTTTTTTTTTTTTTATGAATGAAAGTAGAGCGGCGAGGCAGGATTGAATGTGTATGTCATTCAGGGGCTATGACAGAGATGATTAGGGAGGTCAGTGAACTCCTTTGCAGCCTTGAGCATGCGGTCACTCTATTCAGCAGCCACAGAATAGACATCAATATAAAAAAGCCCGTCCAATTTGCATTAGTATTCAGATAAAGATATTACTTCGTACGATTTGTGAATGTCAAGTAACGCTGGCTGTTTTCTTAGAGAGCAGACCCACTGAAACGGCAGAGTTTTGCTTTAAAAACTTCTGATAACTGGCCTGTCTCCTGTAGCTGGTGTGTATGTGTCTGTCTGCATAGGGTATACATGAAAAAGGGGATTTCTGGGCTTCTTAGGATTTGTGTTGCACTAGTTAGCTGCTAAAGCTGTCTGCGTGCATTGAAAGAGTTGTATAGAGGGTTGCTAACATTTCAGCAGGTTTGTGCGGGAAGGGGAGAGCTCTCCCAATCTGTCAGGAGCAAGAACCGAAGTTTCCTTGTGCGGCAGCGGAGTCAAATTGTCATCCAGAGTTACCGCACAGGTGGTTTTCAAGGCAAAAGCGTGGAAAAGGGGCCGTTTCGGGATTTTGCTTAAGTTGAATGGGAGAGCATGTACCAACTCCTGTGACTTTTCTGCTTGGAAAGAACCGGTGATGCACTGGTTGAGATATTTTTCTTCATGCAGCTGATGGCAGCTGGGCTCTTGTAGCCTTTCAGCGTGCACCCAGTGAAGGGTCCAAGGCGTAGGGTGCGGCGATCCGTGTTGCTTTGCTTTGTGTATCTGAGCGTTTCAAAGTTCACCCTGAAATTATAAGGGTATTGAAGTGAGTGCCAAATGGCACTGACCATTCCTGGAGCTGGCCTCGGGCTTTACGTGTTAAAACCCTCTAAAAAGAGTCTCTTCTATATTGACGGTGCTTCCTACTTTGTGCCTGAGACCACAAATGCTTTAGATTCAGTGGGCGCCTCTGAGTGATACAGTTTTCAGATTAAAAGTTGATCCATTTGTTCTTATTAACAGCAACAGCTTAAAAAGCTAATTAAGTCTTTAATGTTGAGATAAGCATATTTCGCTGAGCAATAAAATAAGAGGACATGAGTAAAGGATGATGAAATATGGCTTCTTTTTTTTTTTTAAAAATCTATTTCTTACCTAGCAAATAGTGAACTAGAAAGTTTGTTCCAGTGCAGAGATGGACTCATTAATGTATTCGATACTAGCTGTATAACATCACATCTTCTATGCGTATTGACAAGGGTCACTCCAATTAAATCTGAGGGGGTTTTTTCTTTTAATTAAGACTTTATTAACAACCCCTGAGTAGGGAACGTGATGAAAGTAAATCTGAAAATTGTGTAGTGAAGTGTTGATCTGCTAATTAAATCATGCAATTAAAGTAAGCCACTCTGACCAGCATGTTAACTTTTACAACTCCCTCCAACAAATCTTCAGTGCTGTTTGGGAAAGCGTACCTGTCCCGAAGCCTGCCTAAGCGTGGTTTTTGAAGTTAGGTGAGCACTAAAGAAGTCTTGATCCCTGCTGCACCTGGACTGTTTCCGTCCAGTGGGACCCAGTCTGCTGCCTGGACAAAGCTGAAATTTTGCATGAAGCTGGAGGAGGGCTTTTTTCCCCCTCTATAAGGCTGGGAAACAAATTTTTTCTTCTTAAAATATGGTCAATGAAAGTGCACTGTCATATCCAACTATATGCTTAGAAAGCTGTCCTCCCTGAAGACTTAATGTGTACGTCTGCTCTTTCACTTAGAGACCCCAGAAAATAGGGAATCATCCCGGTTTCTCAGCAGTTAATAAAATGTCCAGTTTACAAAAGCATTTGACCAAGATGTTTCTGACAGTGATCTGTCAGCTGGCAAACAGAGCTGTGACTGAAAGCATTAACTGAGCCTTAATTTCAGCTAAGGTTAGGGCATGGCCTGCTGCTAAGTTTTTCTGGCTGGTCATTGAAGTGTGCGGGATCCAGTGCAGGAGCCTGGGCACAAGCCCTCAGGCTTCAGAGTAGGTGGAGAAGGGGCTGTGTTTTCCTCACAGTTCAGCTTTTGGCGATTTTTAGTATATGTGGAGTAGAACTAACAGGAATGTTACAAATTTGGGTATTTCTACTAAAAATACAGGTGAAATTCCCTCCCCAGTTGGAACACTTTTTCCCAGCTAGGCTGGACCTGGTACACAGACGATCAATTAGACTGCCTTTATTCCATTTCCCTGTTTGGACAGACTTTTCTCTTTTTCCTAGTGTGCTACGTGCTTGTAGCTTTTCCTATGTCCTGGAGGTTTGTCTGGCTCTACATACCTGTTTTGTCTTTTTTCTGACCCTTCAAAAAAAAAAAAAAGCAGCTTGAAGTCACGAGGCTGACTCAGCACTCTCCAAGCCATTCAATAGTGTGGTTTGATGGAGCTGTTTCAGTGTTTGCCGTTTCGTCTCTTTTAATACTGGTTAGTTAATAAACTTTATTCTCCTCCATGTACCAGGCTGGACGCCAGAGAGGATGGTGGCTTGGTAAAAATTTGCCATACATCCTTTTTTTTGCACTGTGGTTCAGCAAAGCCATTCGTGGTATGTGAAAGCGGGCAGTCTGGGCTGTTAGGAGGAGTAAATCCGATAGCACCCCCTCTGCAAACTTTGGGCTAAAACCATGTCTGAAGACACGTACAATGCCAAAAGTGCCTTAAAATACCTTGTCACACCCTGACTTATTTTCCTTGGCCTCCTACATAGCTTATCGGTTTACTGTTTGCCCCTCTTTTGGCTGTTTATCTGGTGATCTTGTGAAAAAAAAAAGTACTTTTTCTCTGAAGTGGAGCTGACTGTCCCGGTGCCCCCTTTCCGATACGCTCACAGCTCAGGTTGCCAAGTGCCGTAGGTATGATTTAAAGCCCTGGATGTGTGAAGAAGAGCTTTTATTCCTGCGGTGAATGCGGTATTCCTGGTGTGCTTAGCCCTAAAGTATCTGCTCCTTGGCTTGAATGACCAGGAAGTTTCTGTAATATCAAAAGCAAACAAAAACTGTGAGATATGAGCGGAGTAAAACCTTTGGTAAACTTAGTAGTTAAAATGTGAAAGGTAATCAGATGTAAACCTGCTCTATTATTGTGACAGGCTATCTGGGGGGTTGTCGTGTTCAGGTGGATAAGGACTAGCCAGGTAGTTACACCATTTTTTTTTTTCTGTGACACTCAGGTTACACAATGTAGCAAAGCTTTTTTTTTTTTTGAAGAATAGCAGCACAGTCAAGTAAGAAAACATTTCTCCAGTAACTTTCAGTTTCAGATGTATTCATCAAAAAAAGGTGTGGTATTTATTGTGGAGGGGGAGGCAGGTCTTGTGTGCTGGCCTTGCTTTCTCAAATCCAAAAAGCAGGGGAAGATAAAGAGTTGGTTAAATAAAACGGTTATATTAAAACTTGGAAGGAGATTTCTTTATCACGCAGAAGTGTATGCAAAACAATTACCATGTGCTTACACGTTCAGCATCTGTGAGATTTTGGGGCTGTGCCATTTCTGCAGGTTGTGAGGGGTTAAAAGTATTAATGACTCAGAAGTGAGAAGGGTTCCAAGTTTTTGGGTGAGGAAAGGACGCAGTCTAGGATCGCTCTCTGCGAGCGAGCGAAGCTCTGCAGGCTGTGGTGCGTGCTGAAGGCACTCTTCTTCCCCGGGAACGCCGCGGCACAAGGACCGCAGCATCGGTGCTTGCACCCAGGGGTTGTACTGTGAGCTATTGAACTACCTCCAAATGTCAAGCTGACACATGGCAGCACGTTGATTTGGGATTTTTTTTTCCCCTCTTTTCCTTGTCACCCAGGGAGCCAAGCCATCGCTACGTCCCTTGCTTTGAGTGTGAGGTTTTTGGGGAAAGGAAATAACAGGTGATCATGGTGCACCGTGGCATGTCAGAGACCCGCAAGGCTGGCTTCCCAACTCCTGCTGTTTGATAACTGATGAGAGTATTTGTCGGCTTAACTTCATTTAATGCTTTTGCCCTGGAAAGAGGAGTGTTTTGCAGTGGTGCCTTTATTGCACCAAACTACCTTGTGCCGTTCAGAAGGAATCTCGCCGAAGTATTTCAGCTGATGCAGTGAAATCAGTAAGGCTTTGGAGAGGAGATCACGGGTAGGTTTCAAGGATTGGGCTAGTACCCAGCGATAAGGGAGTAAAGGGAGTTGAAGCATTTTGGAGTTGACCTGGGGCAAGTTGGGTGTAAGGGAGTCAGCAAAATAGCTGGGTATTGCTTAGGGGCCAAACCTTGTGGTTAGGTGGTGCGTAGGTGAGTTCTCACTGATGCCAAGAGAGAGGAGCAATGCAAAGTAACAGGCAAGAGGTGGAGAACTTGACTGTCATGGATCTCCGAGGAGGGTGCCAAAGATGAGAGCACCTCTGAGGCTCCTCTCACAAAATGCAGGTGGCACCTGGCCTCTGCTGAGACGGGGTGCAGACGTGGTCCCCGTAGCAGGAGCCACGTCCCAGGAGCCATCTGGTCCCCTGTGTTGCTGGCTCTGTAGAGGGACTCACTGGGGGGGTTTCATCGTGGTGTGGTGCAGAGGAGATCAGGTGAAGTCCTGAAGGTGTTTCTGCTCTGGGCTCCACGAGGTACTGCAGAGTCACATGCGTCACCCTGGACTGACAACTCATCCTCTCTTACTCAGTCCCCGTGAGGAAGGCAAAATACACGTCTATGAAGGCTTTTCTTTTGAGGAAAAGGGAGCTACGGGAGATGTTCCTGGATCCAAATGATGAGACCAGTCCTTATCAACCTTACCCTTTCCCTGTCAAAAAACTGAAAAGCTCCCAAGAACTGGATTTTTAATTTTACTTTGATGCTTGGCAGAGCTTGTAAAGATCCTTCATGGCAAGTTTGCCTCCCGGTTCAGAGGGTTGGTGCTTTGTTTGGGGGTTTCGCCATTCTCTGCTGCTTGTAGTCCTGTAAAAATAATAATGAGGTCCTGATCTTGCGCCTATTGAATCCTAAGCAAAAAAGCCCCCATTGATTTCCAAGGGAGCAGGCTGAAGCCCTTCACAGATCGTGGTGGGAGCAGCTATTTAGCATAAGCAGGGATTGTTTGGAAAGTTTTCTAATGACCCAAACATTTTAACAAGCAGAGGAAACTCCGGCGAGTAAAAGGGCTTCCCGGTTTGGGGGTGGGGAGATGCCTGGTGCTGCTTCGTCCCCGGAGCCGGCTCTCCGCGACCTCCCGTTCCTCTCAACCTGCTGCAACGCAGACCTTCGCTTCCCATCTTGGTTGTCGTAACTCCAGCTTTGACGGAAGCCGGCGGCAGCGTCGCAGCCCGAACGCGAGCGCCGGAGGCGACGGTGACAGCCACCGCCCGGGACCCCCGGGACTCTGGCGCGAGTCCCGCGTGGAGCCGAGCCCCGGCACCGGCCGCCATCGCCTCATGCCCCATCCTCGTTGCCATCGTATCAGTGTCGGCCGGCATTAGCCCCCAGCGCTGTGATCTGCGAGCCGCACAATGCGCTGGGGAAAGTGTTAATAATCCCCCGCGGGGGTCCGCAGGCGAGCCCGCGGCCCAGGGCACGCTGGGGCTGCCGAGCTCCGGGAACGCTCGAACGGAGACAGGAGCCAGCGAAGGAGCTTTCCTGGCACTTCGCGGGCAGGCAGAGCTAGGGGGAAAAAGAAAAAAGAGTTTTCTCAGAGGGTTTGGGGTTTTTTTTTTCGTATCCCCTCCTTTCATGTGCAAGACTCGAGCACAAGAAATTCCCTCCCAGCAAAATATTTCAGCAGCTTGTTTGGAGACTGTAGGTCTTGAAGTAACCGGTGATTTGATTTTTGTTTAAAATTTTTTAACTTCTCTATATAGATTCCCCCAGGCAAGCATTTTGTTTCTAGCCGGTAGCAGGATCTGTGCGAGATGAGCGTGCCGATTCCCTGAGATGTGCTTTGGGAGATGGGGGTATCGGAGCTAAAAGTGAAGAGGAAAAACCAGTTGCAATGGGAAGATTAGGGAGTTAAGAGTGTGCCCTGACAACTAGCATGTGCAACCAAAGATAAATCCTCCATGAGCCTGTCTTTAATTAAAAGAATGATTGGAATTAGGCAGAGTACCATCTCTGCTGATCTGTATCATGTGTATCTGTACGAATAAAGCATTTTTGAGGAGGGAGAAGAGAAAAACACCAGATTTTAATCTTCCTTTGGTAGCCGATATGTCTGCCTTTTGAAAGGGCATATTTCTCCCTGTCTTAGAGTACCCAGGCTTGTTGACAGTAAACAACTGTCACTTGGCAGTTTATGAAAGAAGAAGAATGTTTAAGAAAACATGTCCAGTTTAAATAGTTATGTTAATAGGCTGGGGATTCATGCAGAAGGGGGGGGGGGGGGCTGGTAAATGGAGGTGCATAAATTAGCTGGCATTTACTGCGTGAGAGATGAACTGCGAGTAAATGCAGTTGGAAAAAAAAAAAAGAAAATAAAAAAAAAACAACATTCATTTTTACAGCCGGTGTGTTATGCCTGATTTCGCAGCTTTCTGTGAAAGCATTATTTTTTTTTTTTTCCAGAGAAACCTCAGAAAGCCTCTTTCTTGCAGCGTGCGGTGGGTTGAGCCCCGGGAGGCCCCTGGGTGGGACGAGCCGCAGGGCTGGGAGCCCAGCACTCCCACTGACCGGCCCTAATGCTGCTTCACGCTCCGCAGGCAGCGCTCGGACCTTGCAGCCGCCCTGACGTGTCCTCAGCCTCTGCTTCACGGGGGCGATCGGCAGAGGAGACTGCAAGGAAACTCTGCCTCCCAATTTGCAAATTGATTAATTACAGAAAGGAAGGAAAATAAGAAACGGCAGATGGTGTCCTCTCTGCATCCCTGCCCAAAGTTGCTGCAAATCCATCACCCGCCTTCTTCTGAGTTAAACACTGGTGAACACAGTGAGCGATGAGCAAGTGTAAAGCATTTATTCCAGCTCGGCCCAAAGGCATCGGTGTCAAAAGCGTAATGAGCGAGGGCCTGGTGTCATGCACTTGGAATCTGTAATTAAGCATAAAACTAAGTTTCAGGCTTTCCAGGCTCCTGATTGCCCTGGCTTGGGAACAAGGGTATAAGCGGCTATTGGGGTATGCTGACATTAGTCTTGAAGGTATTGGGTAAAGGTTCTGCACCCCCAGCTCCCATCCTAGCTAGGACACAATGTGAATACTGTGGAGTTTAAATAAATACAGTGTAGATACTATGTTACAGATACTCCACCTCTCTTTCAGCAGGGGGTATCTCGGAGGGGGCACCTGGGCAGTGGCACCTTCTCTTGCCCTCATTTCAGGCAGCAGAGAGAGCTGCAGGAGCAAGTGGAACCCCCAGAGTATGGACAAAAGGTTCACACTTAATTTTCTTTTGGCCAGTGGTTGAATTAGTATTGCCATTATTTGGACAAGGAGGCAAAGGAAACCCAAACCTGAAGCCTCCTGCTGCAGAAATGCTTTGAGATCTGCCCAGACAAAAAGGAAAATAACTTCCAGAAAGTGTTCAATGAGTCATACTGGGACTCCAACCTGTGTATTATTTAGTGAAGGAATGAGATTTCTGCCTCATTTTTATGTGTAGGCGTGCTGGCATCTTGGGATTTGAGATGGCAGTGGGCTTCTCCATTGGGAAAATCTGTGGAGGGATGGGAACCACGGAGGCGGCTGTGGGGGACAGCGGGGTTTCTCCTTTGCCCCGACTCCCGCAGTGCAGCGGCAAAAAGGGGCAGGTTTGTACCCGCTGCTCTGGTTTCGGTGGTGGCTCACTGCCTGAGAAGCTGGGCTGCCTGCCTGATCCTGGTGACCCCATGCAATGTAAATCCTTTCTGCGAGGAGCCATCTGCACGCTCCAAACAAGGTCATCTTGTGGGTGGAATGTGTTAGTCCTGGCAAAAAGGACCTGAAACCTCCTCAGGTGCTTTCAAAATGCGTGTAAATGCTTGAAGTGGAGGTTTTCTCCCCCTCTGCCCCCCTCCTCCCAGTGCATAGCAAATGAGGTGCGGACAAGCGGGGCAGTCTTTGCAGGAATAAATTTACCCAGTGCTCAAGCCTGGCTGTTTTGGAGGTGAGAAGGAGCAGCTGGAGGAGCAACATGTTGTGTCTCAGGGCAGGGAGGAAGAGGAGATGACCCTGAATTAGCCACCCCCCCAAAAAAAGGGAGCGGAGGGGCCAGAATGCAGTGGGCAGCTCTTGCTCCATTTACGGGTGTATACATCAACATGGATAAATAGGTATAAATGTGTGGGGAGGTTCTCCAACATCACGTCTTCACTAGTGATACGAGGTGGTGGTTCATCCACCCGTCCCACCTAAGGAAGCACGGCAGGAGTTTAGCTTTGGTGCCCGACTTTGAGACAAATCCAGCCCTTGGGTGGCTACTGGGCTCAGTTTTGATCATCCCCATTTTCCATCTGCCAGAGAGAAGTGGCCGTTTTCTTTCTCCCTTGGCTTGCCTGTTGCAACAACCATCCCTGCTGTTGCAACGGCATCAATCTCACTTGGACACTTGCATGCTCGTTCGCAGAGAGAAAGAGATTTTAGAAGTGCTTCTGGTGGGGGAAGGAAGGGACAACCTGGGAAAATCAGGCTGTGGAGGATGGGGCAGGTGTCCCAAAGTGACTGTGGAAGGGCCCTGGCTCGTGCAGGTAGGATCAGCCATGTCCTGCTGCAGGATACTGGAAACGGCCCTCCGCAGAGGGTCTGCATTTCCTTACAGCAGCATTAAAATAGCTGTATATAGAGGTGTCTAACCTGCTTCTGGCATTACTGGAGCCTAACGGAGTACAGTCTGTAGAAGATGATTATTTGGGGGCATTAGAACTGCTTGAAGGGAGTGGGAACCGAGACACGCATGACTTCCTTGAACTCTCTCTTAATTTATTACGTGCAGTCCAAAACCCACCGTAATAGATACGGTTGCAGGAGACCATTAAAAGGTCCATTCTGGTGAACCTGATGCCCTGCTGTTGCTGCTGGAAATGATAAACCGCCACATTTGGGTCAGATGGTATGTGATGCCCTGTGTGTGTGCGTGTATGCATGGAAGCTGGTAAGTCCTGCTAATTTAGGGATTGTTTTCCAAGTCTGTTTTCTATAACTCCGTAGACTTAATACAAATAAAGAACTGACTTAGTTTCCTGTGAGAAGCACAGAACAAACGCTAAGCGTGGGATTCGAATGCAGAAAGGTGAAAACACAAATGTATACAGAAACAGCAAGTCAAACAAGCTGAAAAAATATTGTTAAGGTTGATTTAACAGAGCAGTGAACTCAAAGCTGTCTAATCCCTTTAGCAGCCTTCTTTAAAGAGGAGAAATAAAAGAATTTTTGACATGTACTTTCCTTTTGCCATCTCTCCCAACTCTTTCTAATAACGCTGAAGGATAAGACTTGAGTTTAGCACAAGGACAAAGTGTTGCAGCTTTACTTAGATGTGCTTTCTAAATAACAAAATCTTCGTTTGTCATTCGCAACTTTAAAGTGGATCAGACTTCCCGAAAGGAGATTACTGTTAAACTTCTTCAACTTGGGTACCTGGCACCTAAATCTCGCTTGAGGCACTGAAATAACAGGCTTGGTTTTGAAAGATGCTGAGCCAGGTCAGGCTCTGCATTTAAATCGCTTAAGCACTCTCAAAATCTGGCTATTCATTTTGATGCCTAGATATGGATTTCTGGACTTAATCACCGACCTTTGCATTTCAAATGTTTGACCTTTGTTTTCTTTACTAAGTATGCAGACAGAGTGGCCCCCAAATTATTTTTTTTTCCTTTTACACAGCTGAAAACAGCTAGCAAAGAAGGCTTGAAGTTCTGTGTCTTATTACTGAGAAATAGGGATCTTTGAAAAATGCCATTTTATGTAACTCAAGGGAAACTTGCAAGAAGGGGAATATTTACTTATTTTCATTCACGTGAACATGATCCGTCATATATCTAAAACCCACAATCAGTTGGAAAAAACCCCACCCAAACTACCCTAAACCTTTGCCCTCTCTTAATCCGTGTACAAGAGGGGTTTTTTTTTTTTAAGATGTGCTTCCCCCGCCCCCCCTCCGAAATAGAGGCAATTGATAGGCTCATAAACAAATACCAAACATTAAGTCCTAATCTCCATATAGAGGAGCCTGACCCTTTTTATGGAGAGAGAGCGTAGAGGGAGGAAACGGGGCCAGGAGTTTGAGGTTTAATGCTTATTAAAGTTTTAGTGGGTGGGAAAATGCAATCAATAAATTTTGTTTAATGCCTCGAAACTGGTGTTAGTTTTCACTAGCTACACTGGAGAGTAGTTTTCATTTTGAAACTAGGACACTCGTAGTTGGAATGACAATTAATGTGGAGTGAATATGGTCCCAGTTGGAAGCCGATTTTTTGAATAGCATGAAAACTCCCCCCACCTCCCCGCCTTGGCTCCGGAGTGGGGTAGCTTCCGTTTTTAATTAGCGAACCAGGCAAAATTTAGCTCATTGTGTCTTTCTGCTCCTTTGGCCCAGTGGATAGCTTGGATTTCTCCATCTTGCTGTCATGAGGCTGTTCTTTTTATTTTATTTTTTTTCTTCAGTTTTGATGCGGGGAGGAAGGGGGGGCTTCAGGATACTTAGGATTAAAGTCATTGTTCGGGGGTATTTGCAGCCAGCTGCCTGCATTAAATGAAGATTAGAGGAGCGCACATTAAAAGTGCAAGGGAAATGCAGAGGAGCTGGGATTTGGGAGCTGCATAGCTGTGAACCGAAGGGGAAAGGTTGGGGCTTTATGGCAAATTTTTTCTGATGCCATGTGATCTCAAAGCCCACTTCAGAAAAGCATCACAAACACCAGAAAAGCATCACAAGTAACTGCCAGGGCCAGGCCTGCCTGGGAATTGTAAAGGGACCATGAGTCTTTGCATCCCTTAAAAAGTTTCTCTGAGGTAAACCTAAACTTCTGATCCTGATGAACTTAGGTATTGCTCAAAAATTGACCTGCAAGAGCACTTCAGAGGTGGTGAACATTTTGCTAGAATTCACTAAATAGCTGAAAACCCACCCTGGAGGTCAAAACTCCAAAAGTAATGAATTTTTGAAGGACTTTAGGAAGGAGATGAAGGTGTAGAAGAGGAGCCCAGAAAAAATAACTGAAAAGAATTATTCAGCAATGCATGCTTGTTCTTTTAAGCATTTATAAGAAAGTGTAAAAAATATTTCCAAAGATTCCATTTCTCTCTTTATGTTTTGTGGAGCACTCAATTTGTGTAATCTGTCATTCTTGTTGCAAACTTTGCTAATTGCTTGGCGCGTGTCACCCAGAAAACCCCGCCTGGTAACGTGGTCCAGCGAAGCGGGAGGGAAGGCATGGTGCACTGATGCTGAGGAGCGTAGGTTTGCTCGGGGCCTCCACAGTTTAGCAGGACCCAATCCTGCTCCGATGGAGGCCGCGGACAAGCTTTGCCCAGTCCGTTGGGATGCTGGGAAGCCTCAGTCTGTGCCTCAGTTTCCATAGCTGCCTCCACTGGCTTTGGACAGGGGTTGTGGTGGTTGCTTCCTCGCTGCAACGACACGGGTTTTTTCGGACTTCCTCAGGCGTGAGGAGCGGGAATGTAAACCATCAGCCATTTTGTGGTGGGATCTGTCTGTCAAGATCAAGCCAGGATGGCCCTGCTGTGCTGTGCAAAACCTGGGGCCAAGGTGGCCACCGTTCCTCAGAGGCAAGAAGAGGCAGACACCAAAAGGACGACGACTTATCGACACGGTGTCTTGTGCTCCACCTAGGATCAGCCCGACGGGTGTCCCGTCACTCTGCCTTGAGTGGAAACCGTCTGGGTTGACCACATTTGGCCAGCTTTTGGGGGAGATGTGCTGTGTGACGTGTGGGCAAACCAGCTGCACTGATGGGGTGCTGGCCATGAGGGTGGGCCGCTGAGATCTGACAGAGCTCGTTGCTGCCCTCCTCTTGATTAAAGCACAAAGGCTTCGGCACCTGGGGGAGCAGGAACCATCTGCATGGGCATCCTTGAGGTGCTTCAGCACGAGCCAGGAGCTTTCATGGGACACATGGAGCAGCACAGCCTGCAGACCTCAGCACCCCCACGCTGGCGGGCCTCCGCTCCGCTGCTCCCCGTCTTTAGGGACCTTTGATGAAGTGGAGGACGTTTCATATCAGTTCTTTTGTTCTTGTTTTAAAAATGAAGGAGCGCAGAACTGTGAGATAGATAGATATGGGTGGTGGTTGCTTCCCTCTATTGTGTTTTGAGTGGGGAACCAAGGAAAGTGTTTGATTGCCCAGTCTGGCCAGATTTGAAGGAAAACTCCCCATCACTGCCTGTTCCTTTAAGCCAGCAAAGCCCCAGCTGAAGGCTGTCCTTGGGACAGGCTCTGGGCTCTCAGCAGCAACCAAAGCTTTGTGTCTCTTGGGGTCTACATTCCCATTTTTGTTAGGTGTAGCCAGGAGACCCCTTTGATTTGTTCTCTGTTTTTTTCCTCCTCAGGGCTTTCCAAGTGCCACAGGGAAATCCTCCTGGCCAAAGTGTTTTTGTAACTATTTTAGCTTTGTGATGATTTATTTCTTCTTCTAACTCTCAGCATCTGAATTGGGTGATCTGAGAAAACAGTCCATTAAAAGGAGGATACTGTAGAGTCCTGATGAATCCTGTTTTCTACTTGGCCGGTGGAACAGAAAGCTAATTGCGAGTAGTAAATCCATTCAAAGGAGGGCTGGAGGGAGGGAGAAAAGCTAATATTCCTCCTTGAATGCCATTTAATCTCTGAAACCTTTCATGCAGATGTAAATTAGGATTTGCACAACAGAGTCAACAGTTGCTCCATAGATAAGGCAGATTTGCAACATCTGCTTTTCCATTCTAGAAGCTCTTCCAAAGTCGCTGTCGGGGATAGCCAAGCTAAACACTAGAGTTTTTTTTTCTTTCCATAATCTCTTGTTTATGAAGAAAGCTGCATATGACAGAACTAAACCTGGTTATTGTTCTGCTAATTCTCTAGGAAAAAAGTTTACTTTCCTCCTAACACAGATGTAAAAAAAACCCCACTGGGTGGTAATACAGTGCAGCACACTTGTTAACATCTTTGGAAGAAACATTGTCTGGTAACAATTGCATAGGCCACCGCGGTGGTAATACAGTATAAACAGTTTACTTTGCATTATTATTAGGAAAGCTATTTTAAGCTTTTCCAGGAGAACTGCCCCCCCAAGCAAACACATGCAATAGGCGAAAGATAAAGTGGCACCTTCAAATGACAGAAGCAAACCCTTTTCAGACGTGCTTTCCCAAAGGCACGTTTCTCGATCACGGTTTGGGCTTTTACAGAATCAACCAGATTTTTGTATTTTTGCTGAGGTGTGAGCCCCACTGAGCAGGAGAGAGAACCCAGCTGAACACCGCGTTGGGAAATGATGTTGCTTCGGCAAAGCATCCCGTGCTGCTGTGATTGCCAGAGCGAGCCCCTTCCTCCCAGGCTGGCTGCAGCCTGCCACTGGGAAATGTGCTCCGAGAGGGGTCTTGACCTTGGAGGGGGAAGAAAGGGGGGAAAGAGGGAAGATAGGACATATATATTTTATATAATACTTTTTACTTTATATAATATTATAGAGAATATCTTATACATAAAGTACTATATATAATATTATGTACTTATTTTAGAAACTTTATTTTGTCGTGCCAGGGTGGTCGTGTGCCCTTTGGGGTGGCAGGGCCATAGCCAGGCAGCGATGCTCCGCCACTGGCACCCTCGTGGCTGCTGCAGAAAGGAGTGGAAGCTTTGCCTTGCGTAAAGCACCGCCAAAAATACATATATAAAAATACCCCGTGGCTCCCCGCAGTGCAGCGAGGGTATGTGGTGACTTTAGGTGAGCTCTCTCCGCTGCGGGGGCCGCTCCCTCGATCTTATCTGCTCTGAGAAGGCAGGTACTCGGGTAAACAGCTGATCCCACGATCTTATCGTGCCCACCTCTCACAGGGGCTGCTGCTCGGTGCAGGGCCTGGGGCTGGTTTGGTGGTTTTCCATATTCCCCGGGGGCCCGTCTGCCTCTCTGGGGAGACGGAGGGAACAGGGAGATGGCAGGGTGCTCGCCGGGAGGTGGTACTGCGGCAGCTTGTCACCCCTCCTGGCTGCTTTTTACATTAAGGCAGGTCCCAAATGAACAGCGTTCAGCAAGAAAAGTGTTTTATTTCCTTTCTGAGCAACAGGGTTTGCTCTGCCCGGTGCAGAAGTCCTGAGGTGAGGTGGGGAGGTAGCTCTGTCCCACGAGCAGCCACACAGGTATTGGGAAAAACACTGTTGTGGGGGGTGAATAATACTATGGGTTCCTATTAACGCCGGTGGTACACTTACTCAGAGTAACCCAGGGCTAAGCGGGCATAGAGGACAGGGCGCTGGTCTGAGCCTGAGATACTCTATGTGTTCTTTGCCATCACAGCCTTGTTCGTCCCACCAATGCTGGCAGTTTCTGTATCCTTCCAGCAGTTAGCCACCAATTCGGGGGCTGTGACCATGATCCCCCTGGGAACGGGATAGCAAACTCAATAGGAGAAAGCTCTGGCGTGGTTGTTGCTCTGTGATCCTATAATATATCCCGTCACGGTGGATTTGGTGCAATGAAATACATAGAACGGGAAACGTTTTCAAATTAACCTGAAGAGAGAAATGTGTGGAGTCCTGCTATCTTGCTGCTTGTTAACATGCCAAATACAGCTTGTCCAGCTCAAAAAGGGGAAAATATGATCCACTTAGAAATGAGCCTCTTAGTCCATTCCACCACCAGGCTGTGAAGCAATCCCAAAAAGCCTCTCTGGGCTTGCCAGGGTTCAAGGTAGGGTGAGGGATATCTTGCTGATGGTACTGAAGGTCCTGAGCCTCAAGCCCTCTGTGGTGTCCCAGTGGGGTTTCAGTTGTGTGGTGGATGTGCCCCAAGTGCGGGATGCTCGCTGAAGGAGGAGGAGGATGATGATGATGGGGGAGGCGTGCACCCCATGTAAGCAGTCCCTCGGGAGGCTCCCAGACACTTTGGTGTTTGGAAAAGCAGAAATGTGGGAAGCTATTCCAGGAGAAAAAACACAGGTGAAGAGAAATAACTGGATGGAGTGCCTTGGAGCTAGGACCCAGCACCCTGCAAGGTAGAACTGGGCCCCATGTCTTCCCCACCCCAGCGAGCCTCCCGCGGGCACTGTGGGCCTTCGCCACCCGGGAAGAGCCCCCATACTTTCTGCCACAGCACCTGGAAATAGTCCCTGACACCAAGGAGGGCACCAGCTAGGCTCTAGGTTCGCTTGAAGTTTTTTGGGGGCCACAAGCAGCCCAGGAATAACCCACCAACCTTCACCTCCTCATCCTTTCGTGCCTGAAAAATAAATAACTGCATATCCTTCTGCAGTTCTCGAGAGCTGCCTGCATTAAAACCAAAATAAAACATTTCCAGGCTCAGCCAGAAACAAGTATTGATGTCAAAGAGGAGCAGACATCTGATGGAAATACTGACACACTTAAGCACTTGGAGCTGTGAACCACACAGAAAGTGAATTATTGCTGAGATGAGCCAAGCAGCTACAGAGATGAAGTGTCTTATCCTTATAAGTGAATGCATACAAAAGCATTTTAGCATTGCTGGGCCAGCTGCTCCTCATTGTGGAAGGTGCTTCCCGGCAAGTTGCTGCCTTTTTGCTCCTCTGAACAACTTAAAAATTGCCTCTTTCTCTGTAGCGTGTTTGCTACTAGCAGCAGTGATGCTGCTGCAAGTGCTGATCTCCATCAGAAGCATCTCTTGGTGATTCTTGACTCATTACTGCTTTGGCTAAACTAATAAATGGTTGAATTTTAGTCATATCTTGGGAGCCCACAACCTAGATTGCCTCCTCCTCTCTAAGAACCCATTAAAGCTGCAAGTGCATTAATCCCTGCTCTGCTGGCAAGTGACGGAGTGGGCTCCCGTAACCCCTGCACGAGTTAACTCCCCAGTAATTTATACCTGTGTCTACTGTGGATTTTAAAAAGATGCTGTTAATGTCAGTTAGATCCCAAATGGGAATTTCCTTTGGGAGCAGGGGGGACCTTTGCAACCTGACTTGCAATAGAAACGCTTTAAGAAAGTTTTAAAGGATGCGTGGGGATAGCTGTTTGCCAGCAGCGAGGATGGTTTTCTTGGGACCCAGGACTGAGATCCAGGAGATGTGTGTTCAGCCCCAGTAAATCTCAAAACCTGCCTCCCTGCAGCACTGCTTTGCAGTGGGAAGTTTTCTGCCTGCCTCAGTCAAAGGTGTGGAACCAGGTGGAAGAAGAAAACGTGTCGGGAGAGCTCAGCACCTGCTCCCCTCTACTGTTTCCTTATGATTTAGCAATGGGAGATGCAGGCTGAAGAAGGTGGCCAAACCCTCGCCCAGGTCCCCAGGAGGGCTCAGCCCATCTGCATTAAACCCCTCCCAAGCACAGGCTGCACACACAGCTCCTGCCACTTCGTTCGCGCCACGTGGTTGGAGATGTAGACTTCTGCAAGTCAGTCTGACGGCTGGATGCTTGGCCTCAGAGGGGGCAACTTCATGCCTCATGGATGTCTTGGTATCTCTTGTTGAGGTGCTGGAAACACCAGGCACTTGCAGCTGGAAGGCAGGAAGGAGGTGCTGGGCTCTGGAGACCCAGTGGGAGACATGAGCTCTGGTTCCTCGCTTTAAACTCCAGCTGTTCTCAGCATGGACATGAGACTGTCTCCTCTTTTGGATTTATCATTGTATTTGAAAGGTATGCAAGGAATTATAAGAGTAAAATTTCATTCTCCAAGGTCACAGTTGGGCAAAGTGCTTAAGAACTTAAGTGCACATTTACGTACTTTGTGGAGGTCTCCAATTTGGGTCCTGTTTATTTTTTTAAGCCATAAGCATATGAACTGAAATTTGAAAATCTGTTTAAAGAAGTGAGATTAAAACCACTAGTAACATGCTCCTTCTAATTCACCACTCCATCTTTCCAGACAGTACTCCCAGCCAATAGGAATAAAGTCACTAGGACTGAACTTTGCATTTAAGAGGCATCACACTATCTGCCGGGGACCGGCTGAGGAGGCTGAGGGCAGAGATGCCAAAATAAAGTTGTCAGAAACAAGAGATGATGCTTCTTTCTACAGAAGAAGCTTCAGACCCCAATTGTTCTGCTCTGAGTCGAAAGTGAATTTCCTCTTTCATTTCAGCATTCCTGCCTAATTGTGTTTTAGAAAAATAGTTTGTTGCTTTGTCATTAACCCAGGTTCATTACGGCTTTCAAAAAAGAGTGATTTCTTTTTAAATGGCTGAACAGTACAGTTTGGCTCGTGCTTAGTCTGGGCTTGTTCCTGTTTGGTAGGTTTATGATACAAAAGCCAAAATATACAAGTCTTGATCATTTGGCAAACAGCTTGGGTAAAACTGTGTATTTTGTATGGAGGGATTGTGCAGCTGCATGGAGTTTGTTTTCCAGTAGATTAAATTAGCAAGAGCTTCCATCAGAGTCAACAAACAAAGATCAGTATCCAGTCCTGCAAGTGCAAAGCTGTATAGAGGGCTTTTTAATTGGAAGCCGGAGTTGGTACCATTGAAAAAATCCTTACAGTCTAAAAGAAGGAAGAAAAAAACCTGAAAGGAACAGTTAAACCAGAATATTTCTCAGCTGTATTTTCCCCAAGTATGTATCCCAGTTGGGAAGAGACCATGGGTGAACACTCAATGTCACAACAGGTGCTGGTCTGATAGGAAGGAGATGCTGGAGTTCTGTCTTCTTTTTCTTCTTACTAAAAGTACATGCTTTCAGGGAAAATCTTTTCATTAAAAGAAAAAAAAAACAACCTCCCTAAACCTTTTACTGTATGAATACCACAAAATTCTGGCCAAAACCTAAACTATTTGAGTCGGAATTTCTGCCAGGGTATCAGAGGAAAGGTTCTTTGTAACCTGAATGAGTGTGGGCTTTGCCTCCTGCAAGACGATACCTCCCATGAAATACCACATTTTCAGGCCCCCAGGATTCTTTATTTCTACCCTGCAAGGCTATTGTCTGCAACATTTTTATATTTTTATTTTTTACATTTCCACAAGCATAGAAACTTGCATGACAAGAAGAGAAAAGCAATACATCTTTCTCTTATAACCTGCTCCAACTCTTTCGCTCAATGGCAAAAGAGCAGCTTGAAGCCAATGCCACATCCTCAGGTATTCAGAGCTGCTGTGATTGCATTGGTTTCACAGTCAAATTGTAATCTAGGAATATGCTTAAGAGGCAAAATTAGGATCTCTGTCCCTATCTGATTACTATCGGAGATCAGCTCAAGCCACCTGGGTTTGCATCATAGGATTAGGTTCAGACTACTCTGTTTTGAATTACTTTTTACTTGCTAATTATGTAATCATAGCTCTGAAGTGTCTTCATCGTGGAATAGGATCCCCCATGGTACATACTGTACAAACCCAAGAAGACTCTTGCCTGGTGGAGTGTACAGTCTCAGAGCCGGTGTAAGCCAGAAGATGGGGCAATGCCAAGGGAAAACATTGGTTAGCGTATACAAGGTGGGCAGAATAGTAGTGTTGCTGTTGATCTAACTGGGTTGAGGGTGTCTGTAGAGGCCAATTCTTCTTTATTAAACTGGTGTAAAAGTTGGATAAACCATTCTGCGTCAAGAGTGAGTTTATATGTTACTAGCCTGTGGACCATCAGACCCAGGAACCACACTTTAAACATGCCCCACGTTCCCCCATGGGGAGACTTCTGAGCTTGAATCTTTCCTTGTGTCATTATCCCATGGTAAAACAAAATCCTCCAGCCTGTGGCGGGGTTCACTGCCATCACTCATGGAACAAACTGCTGCAGCTGGTAGAGACTGAAGAAATTGGGATTTCAGCTTTCATGCTTAGTCTTTGGTTCTGCACTTCTTTGTTGCACAGAGAGTAACTCCAGCAGGGACCTAGTGCTGGGTTCATTTATTTTAGGTGTTCCAGCCTGTGTCTTCCCACCTGTTTCCTTCAGCCTGCAGAGGTTGCCTTTGGGCCACCCAGAGCCACTGGAAAATTTGGGTTTATCCCCATTTCTGCTCCGTGTATCCTCTCCTTGCTGGGTCTCGCAGGGGTTGTGGACAGACTCACAGGAATAAAGAAACTGAGATCCAGAGACTGAACTGCGAACTTTTCAGCACACACTTATTTCTGCCAGATCACCCCCCCACACGACACTGGGTGTTGCGATGACCCTACGCAGAGGTCTCTGCTGTTTGTTAGGATGCATCTGGTGGGGTGGCTGTGTTTTGGTCACTACAGGGTTGAAGCCATCCTTGTAGATCAGCCAGAGACCTGACTGTAGCGTGCACAGCTGTCTTTCTGCATTGCTACCTGCCTGGGGCAGGCAAGGCTTACCCTTGGCAAGGAGGAGTTCTGGGCGCATGGAAGCATCAGTAAGGCAAATATAAGATACGTTTCTTTTTTAAATGCTCTTTCGTTCTCCGACACCTGCTCTTGTTTACTCATTTCCATTTCTTTCTCCCTTTGCAGAATACTTGAGGAGCGAGACCGCCTTTCTGGAAGAGTTGGTGTTTGGAAGTGGAGATACCATTGAACTTTCCTGTAACACCCAAGGCTCTTCTGTGTCTGTTTTCTGGTTTAAAGATGGTATCGGGATTGCACCTACGAACAGAACTCATATTGGACAAAAATTGTTGAAGATAATCAATGTGTCATATGATGACTCGGGGCTGTACAGTTGCAGGCCAAGGCATTCCAACGAGGTCCTGGGAAACTTTACAGTCAGAGTTACAGGTACGTGCAGAAACACAGCTGTCTCTGTGTTGTGGGTTGGGTTTTTTTTTTAAGTTTTTGCCCCTTCACATGTTCAGCACAGCTGGTGCTTTGCGGTGTTTGTCCGTACTTGGTAGGTCTCTACCTCCGTGGTAACTCCTGGCAGTGATTAGACTGACAAAACAAAGCAATCAAAGAATGCTTGCGTGTCCACACCAAATGTTAAAGCTTGATATTAATACTGAGGGAGACTTAGAAATGGTGCTAGTTATATTAAACGCCCAATGTCCCTTAACGCTCAAAGAGATGCAATGCTACATGTGCCTTTGAAGTCTTTTGTGAGCGAGTGAACTGTGGCTCAGTTCACTTTTTCCACTTTATGTGGCAAATCAGTGGCAAAATTGCATGTAAAAGCTGGAGGTTCCTGAAAACTTTCCCTATTGTAGCTGATAAAAAATCTCTTCCCTCCATCCCGGTTATCACAAATTGCTAGTTTGCTTCGGAAATAGCTTATCTGTAAACTGTGTATGTCTCAAATACGTGCTTCATCAAAGGTACTTACTGGGATTCATATATTGCAAACAAGTGCTGTGTGAGCAAAGCACATGCTGTCATTTGCTTGGCCATATTTTCCGTGATTAGGACAGTAGGACAGAACAGCTACAAGCTGTCCAAGCCTGGATCACTAAAGAGACAGTGCCAGAAAAATCTGTTGTTCCCAGATAGCTAACTGCTAACACTAAGATCATCTCCATGATTTCAGGCTGCTGCGGTGGTAGATGGTTACTCATCCCTGTGAGCAGATAGAAAGCCTCCTGATCACACAGATTAAAAGCCTGAATTTTCAGAAGAACTAACCCCTTATGGATCTGGGGTTTTGAAAACTTTCCTTTGCCCTTGTGCTGTTGGAGCTTTTTTAAGCATCCCCAAACAGTAGGTCCTTGCTTCCAAAAGTTGAGTTCCCTCAAAAAGTAAGGGTCTCTGTCTGAAAACCAAACACAGAGATGTTTGTGACTGTAAATCACATCCACTCGATAAAGGGCTTTCTCGTGCCAGAAATAGGATTTTGTGTAAGTGAGAGAATCAAACCATCGTAAGAATAAAAGCTCGTTTCAGCAAGCCTTCACCAACATCTGCTTTTCATTGAACGTTACTGGAGATTGCTGTGAATGCTTCAAGGTCATATCAATTAAATGGTTAAAGAAGTATTTGGCCCTTGAAAGGCTTTCTTTAACTAGGTACGATTATTGGAACTATCCAAGGAACTGCAGGTTGTTAGAAACGTTACTCTCTCTCTTTTTTTTTTTTAAGTGACATTAAAATGCTTTTGAGTTCAAGGGGCAGCAGGGAGGCAGAAGAGGGCAGCTGGTTACACGCTCAAATGAAACAGCTGCCAGCCCCAAAAGTTCGTAAAGTGAGAAATTGTTTTTAATAGTGGAAGGACTGATAATCCTCTGCTTTTAAAAAGTTTAAGCCCCTGTGTTTTTCCTCTTCACTAATAATAGCTAATAACAGCTTAAGAACAAGCGAGTAACCTGAACCTGCTTTCTGACAGCATTATGAGTCTTTGATTCTATTAGCCCACTGTCATTACCACCAAAGTGATGGTAATGTGGGAGTCTCCGTTTTAGCTGTCAGCAGCACTTGTTTTAAACTTTGAAGCCCTGCTTTATGTGGCAATAGTGGTGCCTCTCATACACTCAGATTTTTCTTCATAATTAGTATTGATCACTCAGCGTGGCACTGCAGAGATGCGATTGTTATCGGAGGTTGGTGATTTGAGTTGCCACTTCTTAAAGGTAATGCCAGCAATTAGTTCGGGTATCTGGTCAGGTGTTTATGTGGATATCTAATGTTCAGGGCTGGCATTGTTTTCTGCGTTAAACTGGTTTAAATCTGTACTAACAAACTGGAATTGCTCTGATCTGTATTCTTAAGTGAGCAAAACTAGGCTAGGTATACTCAGAATAGCTAATACACATGTAAGTCCCATTTTGAGAGATGCTTCCAGATTCTAGGAGCGTATCAGGATTTTCCTACGTGGGGCCATGAGTTTTGAGTCTGCAACAAATTGGCTTTTCTGTAGCGACTGTCTTTTTCTGTCAGTGTGCACAGTGAGATGCTTGATGCTGAAGATAGAGCAAGGAGATGCTGGCGCTCACATTTCAGGGTTGAAAACCAGGTTGATTAATAGCAGGGTTTGATCTCTTTCAAATACCTCCCTTGACAGACATGGGCTTGAGTCTTTTGCTAGTTTACAAAAAGAAACATACTGTTCTCTTAAAACCTGAGCACTTGAAGAGGATCACAAATAGAGGCTGCATGCCCAAACTGATCTCCAGCCCTGCTGGCAGAAGCTCCATTTCTGTAACCATTTCACATACAGAACAGCCTTTGGATTTAGTGGCCAAGCAGCACCCCTGTGATGTGTACGGACTGCAGGCTGGCACCAGCGAAAAGAGCTTTCAAAACACCCAAGACTAAGCTCCTCAAAGCAGGTGACTAAAAAAATTAAGCCCTTTTCCATTCATAATTAAAGCTCTTTTGAGAATAGCATCTAGCAGTTCTTGTTGATGCCGATACTTGTCAACTTCTGTAAAGGATTGCTCTTTTAGTAAATGATTAACAAATAGCTTACAAATTTTTAGCCACCTTTTGAAAAAGGTGATGTTTTAGTAACCTGAATAGGACAGTAGCTCTGAACATGGGATATTTGGTCTTAAAACCTAAGCTGCATCTCTCATCTGAAACACAAGCAAGGTGAAAGACTCTTCCCTCAGTCTTGCGGAAATGTTTTTGAATTGGGTTAAAAATTGATTCTGCTCCTCTGGTCACGATTAGTTCATTGGAAACCCGAAGTAAACTATAATCACATGTTAATATATGGGTAACCAAATCTGAGAGTGCAAGGCTGAGAATGTGCTGGTTTCTCTGTCGATGCTGGTGGGGATTTGGCTCAGTGTCTGCCTTCGCCGGGACTTGAATAAACCTGCTGGTTCAGCCAAAACACCTAAACATCCACTTCACTTTCAGCAAGCCCCGTGGCATTTCCCTAGTTCTGCTGCCAGCAGGACCTCAGTTGTGGATTTGCAGTTAGATACGTGCTTGAAGTCTTCCTTGAGACTTTGCCAAAGAAAAGGTGCAAAGCACGATGCGCCACTGCAGTCTAAAGCAGGGAGATGATTCCTGTGTTACTTGCTCCTATACGTGGTGAATATATCTGGAAAGTCCATCCAGATTCTGCAGAGAAGTAGTATTTGTTGTTACCTTTCCCCTACCTTTTTTTTTTCTTTTTTTTTTTTCTTTTTTTTTCCTTCCCCTGCGCCCCCCCCTCCAATTTTTACCTCCACTGAGCTGGTCAGAGAACAGCAGAAAACTCGAGTGCATCTTGAAATGAAGGAGGTTCTGCCTGGCTTGGTCTAAAGTAGTGCTTTACATATCTGGCCACGTGTTGAACACTCATAAAGTTTCCTATTTTCTAGTGTTTAAGGCCAAGTTCTTTTACCGCTGTCTCAGAATATAAAGGCTGCTGCGTTGTTAGCGTTTTGCCTTTATTTAAAAAAGGAATTCCTGGAGATTATATGAAGTCAGTGATGCTAAATCTTCCAGACACTGAATTATACTAAATCGTGTAAACTAAATCAAACACTAAGCTGCTATTTTATAATGGGATTTACATTTACAGTAGTCGCTTGGTGGGGGGAAGAGGGACTGAGACTTCATTGTGGACAGCTTGAGAAGGTGAGATGTTAGACCACATTAAGAGAAACAGTTCAGGATGTTTTGGAGAGATACAGATGGAGAATTCCCACCTGTTAACCTGTATTCAGTTACAGCCTTGAGGTGCCTCTGTCAGAGGACTAAAACCAAAGGGAACTGGTTCACGGAGTAGCCATCAAAATGTCAATCGAGAGAGAGGTTTGATTGCAAGGGGAAGTTCTAAAAGCTTTGGGGTGAGTGATTGAGCAAGGAATTAATGAGGGGAGATGTGGCAGGGGTGTATTGAGTTAAAAGAAAAATGCAGGGAAAGTGAATTAGAAATGCTGACCTGTCATTTTGAGACTTGGTGAAATAAAAAGTCTTCAGAGTGAATGCTAGAGGGAAAAAAAAGTGGGGGAGAGCTTGTTCTGCAAAAAGAAACTTGCCCTTTGAGAATTGCTTTTGTATTTATGAGGAGAAGAGCACTTCACACAGCGAGAAGTATTCTGCGTCGAATCCCAGTCTCTGGTGGCAGAGCACTGGCAAACTCATGACACCTCTCTCCCAGTTCAGAAAGCTCCTGGCCAGTTGTCCCTTGGCCAGCAGAGTGGGAGGGACGGGCTGGTGGAGCTGCAGGGAAGGGTGACCCATCACCTGGATGTCCTCCCTCGCTGGAGCCCACCGTGGCACCAACAGCCTCATCCAACATGGTGTCCCCACATGCCATCCTTTTTCTGGTTCACTACTTTCTCCTTCTCCTCCTAGATTCCCCTTCGTCAGGTGATGATGAAGATGACGACGATGAGTCAGAAGATACAGGTAATTTGTTTTTCTGGGATACAGAGGTCTTTTCTTTCAAAGAGATGTGGCTCCCAAGCGGAGCAGCTCATCCGGATGTTCGCCTGGGTGGACAGCAGCTCTTTCTCCGTGTTGAAATCGGTGACCTTAGGATGGTATCATGATGATATTTATCTAAAAACTTAGAAATAGCTGCCAGAGTGGTATCGCTGCTATAATAACCTACAGCAGGAGTGGCAGGTTTTTGGGTTTTTTTGGAGACTTGATTCTGCAGATTTGATTTGACGAGCTAGAGTTATAAATTCTCCTTGCATGTAAATCCAGACAAACTCACTTACCATATTTCTTTTTTACTACACTGACGTTACACCAGTTTTACACCATTGCAAACCTTGGCCTGCTTTATTTTCAGCTGTTTTGATCCTGGTTCTTACCAGCATCTTGGCTGGAGTCAGAGCACAAAATTTACACTAGCCAAGGGCCAAATTTACTCATGCTGTAAGTGGGAGCAACTCCTTTGGCTTTACTGGCTTTTCCTTGAACTCACGTGGGGAAGGGAGCCCCAGGATGGAGCCTCTCAGTGCTTTTACTCTGAATCTCTTTCAGTCCCAGTGCTTGTTTCTTTAAGTGCAATAGCATTAATCAGGATCATTACATGCTTCAGAGGCGTTAGTGTTGTGTTTTATTATGCTCCTTATATTTCTGCAAAGCAAGCTGGCTGTGTGTATGTGTTTTTAATAAATAAATGTCTTGCATTTGAACTCCCAATCAGCTATGTACATTGGCAGAAGTTCAACATGACTGGAAAATTTCTCCCGTCCGTAGCGTTGGACATGCAGGACTCTTTAAAGCAGGTCTCCCACTGTAATAAATTCGTGCTGCTGTGTCATGCAGTATGCGGACAGTAATGGTGAGTTACGGTGCCAGGCGACCCATCAGCAGCAGTTAGTGGTTTTCTGATAGCTTCTAATTAAGGGCCAGATCCGTGAGGTAGCAGGCACCTTTGCAGAGGTACTCAAGAGCTCCTGATGCCTGCTGAAGCCTGGTAGAGGCATAGGGAGTGTCAGGTTTGGTCAGGATTTGTTCCTGCTGCAGAGCAGCTTCTGATGAGCACAATTAATCGTTCTGTGTTTTTTTTTAATGTGGTTTGTAGTAAACTCCATCTCTTAGCAACGGGTATCACAAAACATCAGTTGGTTTATTGTACAGAAAGACATGTTGTTCTTCACTGAAAAGGAAAACACACATTTCACCGCATGTATTTATAGCCTGTATTCTGGGTCTTCTTGACTTCAAGGCTGTCTCTTTTTTTAGACCAGAAGGTAATGACTGGCTTTCCTTAAAGGTCTTGTTATAAAAAGTTGGATTCTCTTCTGCTTTAAAAACGGTTGATTAGCTTAACGTGCCAGCACAGTGAAACTTCATGGCGTGTCGTGACGTGGATGTGCTTCACGTTGCTTTGTTTGATGTCGGACCCTCCGCTTAACCTTCACAGATCGTCTCTTGAGTCTGGGGGAGCCACGTTGTTAACCCTGGCAACACCATCGCTGGGACATCCCACTGGGGACAGGGACTACAGGACCATCCCGGACAGGGGGATATGTGGGTGTAGCCATTGCCATGTCTTATGGACAGCCCAAAGACCTGTGTCCTCCATCTCTTGTGACAAAAAGATACCCTACTAATGAGGTGTATGAGCCCCTGCTTGGCCATCAGACATAGCCATGGTCAGTAGTTAGAGGAGTGAAGGCAATAAACACACTTTCATGCAAAAGAAAAATATAACCAATAGTTATTCATATTTAGGGGGAGGTAATCCATCCAGGACTGGCTCACTGTGTGGTCCCATATTGCACGTCACTGAATAAGACCCTTGTCTCTTGGCCCCTTGCGATGATAAAGGAAATTTTCTGGCATAATTGAGGTGTTCAAGAGAGTTTCTTATCCTCACATTTATAGAGAAGAGCTTGGAGAGCTGTTTCCAATAGCATCATGAGTTTGAAGCCAGTCTTGTTAATTTGGGGGTTTTGACTCAAAATTGCTGAACGATGGGAGCTGGAAATACCAAAGCAAGAGAACGAGAGGAAATCTGTCCTAAAATAAATGAATATTTGGTGCAAAAACCCTTGGAGAGCACGGAAACAGGCCCTCCACAGGGAGAGCTCTCCTCTGCTCACCCTCCCTTAAGCATCCTCTCCGAAGGGCATACAGAAACAGGGCATGCCTTAGGGATGGGCAGTGGAAAAGAAGAAAGAGGAACTTCAGCAGCTTCAAATCATTGGCCGGTTTGTTGCAACCTTGTCACAAACCACGATCCGCCTTTGCAAAAAGAGGCTTTCCAATACCTCTGTTCTCTACAGCTGTTTTTCCTGGCCCTGAAACAAAAACAAAACTCCCTTTTCACACACTGCTCTTCTGCCCCAGTGCTCCCTACCCCTCTGTATCTGTTTGTTTGGAGACCCTGCTGCGTAGCCCCAGCACCTTCAAAGAGCCCCTATAATCTCCAATTAAATCTGGCTGTGTACTCAGAGGCGTCAGCTGGGGAAATTACACAATTAGGGTTGATTCTGTCTGCCGCAGAATTTTGTGGCAGCTCCTAATTGCTAAATGAGCGCTTGGCCGTATTAATTATTCCAAGTATTGCTCTCGGGTTTTTTTAATTGGTCATTCCAGTCCAATGGGTGGCCGGTGTCTTTGACAAACAAAATGGACCGTCGGGCCTAGCGTTTGATGATGGGAAAGGGCTGGTGATAATGTTTGCGGGTCCCTGTTTTTTTTTTTTTCACACCTGCACATGCAAAACCATTGCTCATAATTAGAGAGAGTGGGTCTAGAATTTTTTCCTGTCTTTCATCCTTCTTCCTTTCTCGTTCCCAAAACTCTCTGGATCTTTGCAAGCTTTGCTTGAAAAGAAGAGTTAGCAACATTTTCACCCCCTTAAAAAGCAGTAATGAAAGGACTCTGGGGGCACGGCAAACCGAAAGCAGTGAGGTTTTGTTCGCTGCTCCTGCGAGTGAGAACAAAGGCACCGTTTTCAATGCGTAGACACTTTCTTCCAGTTCCAGTTTGACTTGAGAGCGATGCCCTGTTTGTTTGAATCTTGGCACATTAACCCAGCGATGCCCAGCTCTGGCAAGCCCCGAATTGCATGGAAGAGCACCCAAATGGAAGGAAGGCACTCAGGGGAGAAGCCGTGTCTAATTGCAGGAGGGAGGAGCGGATCCTGCCTTTGCTCAATATGGAGAATATCCCCAGCTTGAAACTTTCCTGGGCCCCGTCTTGCTCCTCTCTGATGTCCGATGGCAAAATCCCCTTGGCTTCAGTGGCAAAATTTGCAGCCTGTGAGATTCAAACTCATCTTTTGAGTGAGAAAATGTGGTGAAACGTCTCCCTGCAGGAAGCCCAGCCAGTGTGGAAAGGTGAACCCCCCCACAAAATCACAGCACAGGGAGGAGCCCAGTCCTGGGGGGCGGCCGGGTGAGTGTCACCGATGCCACAAAATGGGATTTATTGTAGGCAGATATGTTAATCAAACAACAAACAGCAGGTTATTCAGCTGCCCTTCTTAGTGGTGGTGAAGGGGGACTTCTCCATCTGTGGTCGGCCCTTCCCTGAACTTTCCCCCGTAGCCCCGTTAAACTTCTGTAAAGTCTCCGGGAAATCAGGGTGCATTGCCAAAAGGAAGCATTCGGCCAGAAAATAGCCTGTGCTTCGGGTACCAAGGACCAGATGTCTCCCAACATGGTTTCTGCAGCTCCCTCCTCTTCAGCCTTCCCGACACCACCCCAACTGTCCTCCTCCAGACTCACCCCCCCTGCTGCTGCCTGGGCTTTTGCCTGGCCTTTGCTTGGTTTCTGCCTGTCCCAATGCATGTGATAGCAGCTTCTTCCTTTACCATCAAGGCCTACACTGCCTTTAGGGGTTGCATGCACTTTTCTAGCAGTTTTTGGAATATTTCCCTTTTTTGTGCAGTTCTACCATTTTTCTAAGCTCGCATGTTGGAAGGTGGATGGCTACATGATGTCCCACTTTAGCGCATGTTATCATGTAGCATTTTAGGCCTCTCCTGGATGTGCTGTGTGTTTACAGCAAAGTTTGTAGCTGGGATTTTGCAGGAGCACGGGAATTGCAAGGATTCCTCCTTTTGCTTTTGTTTGTGCAAGCTGTACTCCTGCTCCGGTGCCATCCTGGCAAGAAAAGGGCCTTAAGCAGTTTCGTTGTTTAAAAAATTGAGGCGTGCGTGGCAGGGGTGAGCACCAGATCCCTCTGATACGTGGAGCTGACTCTGATAGGCATCACAGTGCGTTGTGCAAGGCAGTCTGAGGGCAGATGCAAGCCCTCAGTACTGGATTTCCCTCCCTGGTACGGCATTACGGAGGCAGCTACATCCAGCCGCCCGGCTGCAGAGGTGTGAAAGCAGATGAGATGTGAGAGCAATGTGCCCGGTGGGGAATGGAGGAATCTGGGAATCTCCAGCGAATGGAGGGCCTCCTGGATGTAGCTCCTGATATCCAGTTCCTCATGGCCAGGTGGGCTTCGCAAGGAGCCATGGGGAGAGGGGACCATGTGGAGAGTGTTATCAGGTGCTAAAACTTGGTGGGTGCATGGATTGCCTTGGCCGGGCTATGTGACCCTGCCTGCAACAGCATTGGAGCTGAAATGCAGCAGGGAGCCTGCATGGGGGACACTGGGGACTTAGACCGAGGTGGGGTCATCACTGACTTCCCTGGAATTGCAACGGGATGGGTCTCGTGGAGCCGAACACATCAGGGCTAAGTACATCGGGGAGCACTGGAGAAAGGGAGCAGCTCGGGTGAATCTCAGAGGGATGCAACAAGACCAGAAACTTTGTACACCCTTTTCAATATGGGGAAGGGGATGCAGAGGCTTCAGAGTAGCCCTGAGGTGGGGCTGTGATGCTGGGTGGTGTTTCTGAGCATCGTCACCGCTGCAGGAGAGGCCAGCAGCGATGCTTTCCCAACAGCTTTGCCAGCCATCGTGTTGTCCAAGGCAGTTCCTGAAGGACCAGCACCTTCAGTTTGGGTTGGCCAGAAGCACACAGGTCCCTGCGACCAGTGGGTTTGGGTACTCTCTGTCACTGGGTGCTTCCTTCCCATCCGGAGAAGGTGCCGGTTACACTCCTTGGCCCCTTCTTGGCTGTTTTGCAGCCCAAACACTGTCTGCCCCCATCTCCCTTTGGCCTCGGTGTGGAGCACGGACCTGGGGGGCTGGATGTGGCCCCCAGCGTGGTGGGGGAGCACCCCACATGCAGCTCTGCAGTGTTTCCTTAAGCAGAAATGAAAGCTTGGGAAGCTTTTTTTAAAAACTTTCTCTTTCTTTCTTCCCAGTATAATGAGTTTGCTGGTGCTGCTGCCTTAATTTGGAGTTAATATGTAATGTTTGTAACACAGCCAAGAAACATCGCTGTACTTGAGGCAGATTATAAAAAGTATCTCATGCTAACACTGGTGTTTTAAAACTTATCCCTGTTCAAAGGTAACATGAATCTTTAAAACTAAAATCACTTGTACTTAAAGAACATAAACATGATAAACCAGTTTGGCACTGGCTTTTTTTTTCTTTCCTTCCCTTAAGGAGGCTACACTACATTTGTGCTCGCTGAGAAGCAAAATTTTCCAGTGCACTCAGCTAACACTTTTTCTCTGCTCCCTTGCTGGCCCATCAACATTTTTTTACAGTTCCAACATCTTTCTTCTGTTCGTGCTTCTTGGCTACTATTGTCCCAAAGATACATCTGTATCGTTTTACACGCCGAGGCCAGATTCTCATCCTGATCTGGGATAACTCTCCCTGTTGGTTTAAAAGCAGCTACTCTAGATTTATACTGGCATTACCCAGACAAGAACCTGGTCGTGAACCTTTCATCACAAACCTAAAATGCAAACACCCTGTCTACGTCTATGGGAGTCATTTAGCTGGAAAGCATTTCTGTGTCATTTATCTTAACTGCAGCAGGTAGCAATTTAACTGTCACTCCGCACATGCCAAAGCCTCTTCAAATGCATCTGCTCGCCAGCTGATATCCTCCGCGGCAGAAATGGGCCTGTTCAACTTGGCCTTTCCTTTCTCAGGTGTCCCCTTCTGGACCCGGCCAGATAAGATGGAGAAGAAGCTGCTGGCTGTTCCTGCCGCCAACACCGTTCGCTTCCGATGTCCGGCGGGTGGAAACCCAACTCCTTCCATCTACTGGCTGAAAAATGGCAAGGAGTTCAAGGGAGAGCATAGGATTGGGGGCATCAAGGTAAGGCCTTGGTTTGGATCTCTGTTTTTATCAGTTTTCTACTGGCTGCAGACAATTGTATTTCACAGTGATTGACATTGGTGCGTGTAAGAGCACAGTCCCGACTGCGTGGGAATGGGGGTGTTTCTTGCAGCCATAACAGTTGCTCAACACCAAAGTGTTAAAAAGGACTGCTGTCCCTTGGGATCGAGGGCTAATTCCCTCTGGCTTTGTCTACAGTGGTCTTTCAGGGAGTAGGTAAAAATGAGGCTGGGTTTATGGTTACGTTGTGGACAGCAATGAGAAAGCAGGAGCAGAAACGTCTGTCCTAATTTCTGGAGATCAGCCCAGTGCATTGAGATGTGTTAGACCGAGCCATAGCTACTCCCAGCTTTCAAGGAAAACCAACTCGGCATCCTTTGAAGGTGTAGCAAGGACCTCACCAAAGAGCTGGATCGTCATGCTGGTGGTCATTAACATTCTTGTGGTATAAATCACTGACCCTTGGTCAAGCGTTGGATTCCCTTGTAGCCAGAGTAATAGCATCTGCTCCTTGGCTGCTTTCTTCTCCCTCCTTCCTTTCTACCATGAGGTGTTCTGGAAAATGCTCTGGTTTGTGTTTGTAGATAGAGCTAAGGGACAAAAAACCCCACTGCACTCAAATGATTTAATTAGCTGGAAGTTTCTGTGCTACTGTATATGACGAATTATGGCAGGATTTTAACAGGAAAATCAGCTGCTCTGATTTTGTTGTTATTACTTTGTCCCCTTAAGGTCACAGTCAGACTCCTTTTGTGGTTTTATTTGGGGAGAATAAAACTGGCAGCAGCCGATTATAACAAAATCAGTGTAGCAGGAAGGACTCCTGAGCAACAATTTTTGCCTGCACTCTGCCAGCCCTGGCATATCCCTGGGCTACTGCTAAGGACAGAAGGTGATTTTTAGGAGGGCACCTTCATCAGTACTCTGAATAGCCCTGTGCTGGTGCCTACCACATCTGTAGCATCTTGAAAGGGGGCTAGGCATGCAAAGCGTGCTGGGCTCCAGAAACCAGAAAACGATTCAAAAAAGTCTTCCCTTCCTGCAGTTTTGGGCTGTTTCTTTCCTGTTAGCTCAGACCCGTTCCTGAAAGAGCCTTTTGTGATTGCTTCAGTGAAGCCTTTGAAGCTCCCTCCTCAGTCCTATCCCTGCTCCAGCCTGGACAAGGCTGAGGACATGCTTAGGTTTGGATCTTCTGAAAAATGAAGGAGGGAAAAGAAGTGGGGAAGCAACTCCTGTGGGTAAACAGCCTTTTGGCAGATAACATTCACAAAGCACAAGCATCTTTTACTAATTGCAGGCTGTAAGGATCATCATGAAGTGTTTTCAGGCTTGCGTGCGCCGTTCGAATGGCTTTTTACAAAACTATGTGACATCAGCTGCACTAAATTATGCTTGCAGAATAAAATCTGAAGCTGAAGGCAATTCCCCTACCCACTTCCCAGTGGTTTTAATCTATCCTTGAGTTTAAATTGACACGTTTCATCCTCTGCAACACGGTAGTGAGTCTTTGGCATCACTGTGCTTTGTTTCTCTAGGGGCACCTTCAGCAACAAGCCGATGCTTAAAAGAGCTATTGAAGGCAATGTCAGGCCAATTACAGCAAGATTGGTTTAAGCTCTCTATCTGTCTAGGTGTAGTTCTTTGTCCCTTTCTTGATATAAAGACATCTTTCTCTCTCTGTAATTTTCCTTCCCTTATTTGCTTGCTTTTGCTCTTGAGCTGCGGTTAGATGTAAGTAGTCTAATGTAAATCTCATCCAGTATAAATATACTGATAGATATCAGCTGAGATTTGAACCAGAAAAAGAGATTGAAAACCTGCTCAGTATCTCATGTATTTAAGATTTAAATTCCCTGTTACAACTTAACTTCATAACAGGATTAAGCAGCTTGAAAAGAATGGGCAAGATCCAGATCTGGCAGAGTTTGGTTGGCTTACTTCACCTCGAGATCTGGTCTTAACCCAGAAATCCCTGAGCTGGGAATGTTCTCATTTGTTTTCAGTGTGTGGAAGAGTTTAGATGTTGATAGTGAAAGGTCTGTGGTCAGCAGATGAAAGCTGACCACTCTTCCACTTCTGCCGTTTGTAAATGGTGTTTAGATCCCGTGTGATTGCCTGATGTAAAGCCTGCATGAGAGAAGGGCAAGTGTTGAAAAGAGGAAGCACAGGCTAACCTAGTTTTGTTACAGTTCATCCTTAACTGGTAAAGAAAAGAAATTCATATGACTTATCATATGAAATTTCCCAAAGAGCATTAATGGTTAAATCCTTGTTGGAATCTCTAATATCGTAAGCCTGTGTGTGTTAAATGACCCTAGAAGGGAAGATTGAGGGGAGGGGAGATAGAGGATTATCCCTTCCCCAGACCATTGCACTGACTTGCATACCAGTCTGGCAAACACGGACTGAGGTTCCAAGTGTGTCTGCAAATGTTTGTTTCACAAAGAGCCAAGAATGACAACACCAAATAAACAAGAGGGCTTTCCAGGATCTCACCCACTTGATTAATGCCTGCACTAAGTCACTTCGTGTTTCTAGTGTTTTATGGAGTGCAGTGACTATCCTAACTTGAGAATGTCCCTTTTTATTGTATCTAGATGCCAGTCTCAACCTAAAAAAAAAAATAATAATCTTGTTTCTTCTAGAAGAGTTTCCAAACAAGTTCTGCCCCATGAATTTGTGCCCCCCAGGTTATCCTCTCTGTTCAGAGTCCAAAGTCCCCGACACAAACCTGATGAAGAGAATTTCTTTGAAAGTGTCATAAAAGTGTCTTTGAAAGTGCATCCTAAGTAAAACACCTAATTTGGACCTGATTTTATAATACAGGTCAGACTAGGGAGTCCATGTAACTGGAGCCCCATTTCCTTGGAGTAGCTCCGAGGGCTTCCAGACGCAAATACTTTGCAATGCTGAAAAGTGGATTAAAAGAAGTCTTTAGACACAACTATGAGACAAGCCAGCATGGAAACAAGCCACTGAGCAGCCACAAATTTGCATTGAAACTTCCTTGACGGTCTGGTATGTTCAGCTGCAAACTCAGGGTCCAGGCTCTCTGTTCTCAGAGCTCCTCTAACAGCGTAGTTGCCGCGATCTTACGGAGATGCACCAAGTAGGATGTTGCTTTACAAAAGGTGTGATATTGGTTCTGCCTTGAGCTCCATCTGTGCTGTCCTGGGTGGGCAGAGGGTGCAGTCAGACCTGACCAGACATCTGCAATGACCAAGATTTCTGTACAGATTCTTTAGTCACAGCCTTCCATTACCTATAGCCCGAAATGAAAGGAGTTTCAGTGGTCTCTGAAAAGCAGGGTGCTCAGCAGTGCTGTTCTCGGGGATGCAGAGATCTACAAAGCTTTGACTTTTGCTTGCTTATCTTGTAACTAAGCTGTCTAGTCCTATGACTTTAAATCTTCTCTTTGCAAAATTCTGGCTTTAATTGTAACTTGGCCCTTTAAAGGAAAGCATGTGGATGCAATTTATGTGTAGCAAAAGAGGTTAAATGACTTCATATTTGAGTTCACCTGCTGCAGCAAGAAACCTCCAGGAGCAATTACGCCCTTGTTTTTTCCATCAGCCCTTGACATTCTGTAGCGCAGCGTTATTGTAATCTCCTGCTTCTGTGTCCTTGGAGTCACGTTCAAAATGTTTAATAAAGTTAAATGTTCTGCTCTGAGCGGCAGAAGGCATCAAATTAATACCCAGAGATTTGGAGAGCTTTCATACAATATGCATCCTGAAGTCATCTTTGTTACCGTCAGTTGCTTTCTGTATTAATTCAAGATTTGCTTTCCATATCCATTATTTCCTTTATACTCATTAGAAACAAACGTTTTAGCTGGGATCACGGGGCAACAGGTCAGGGTGGAGACACGGGTTGTGCTTTGCCTTCTGCTACTGAACAGCCAACAACTCTGGACGTGAGCCACATCCAGAAAACCAACTAGTATAAAACTTGGTGCCAAAAGAGAGGGGCTGACCAAGCATCCTAGGGACCAGACTTGAGGCTAGGCATGTTTTCTCCTGTTTTTTACAGGGAATTTAGGGGACTAACTCTGTTGTAGACACCCATTTCTGTTCAGACAGATGCCATGACCTGTTGCCTCCATAGCACACATCTTTAATGTATGTTATAGATGGGGTAAGAAATACAATTTTTCTTGTTTATAGTCATCTTAGGGGTTATATGTAGCAGTTGGTAAAGGTCTGCAGATGAGAGTACAATATTTTGAGCTGACAGAGTCTCTGGACCAGAGTGGTCTGGCAGAGGGGACCAGCGGATTGGAGTTATCTTAGCTGATGCCTTCTGAAGTCGTTATGCTAATGAGAGGTGCCACATTCACCTGTCAGCTGGTTTCATTATTGTTATTATTGTGGAAGCATCCAAGTCCCCATTGCAATCTCAGTGTGTTAAATTGTGTTGCACTGTTCCTGCATTGGTCTTAATTCCTTTTCACATTAAGCCTTTAATGATCCTTGAAATGGGTCCTTGTGATGTTCAGGCCTACTCTGGGGTCCATTATGCTGGCCAAGCATGTAGAAGCTCGCTGATTGCTGATTTGAATAGTCTGGTGATGATGGTACTTGACCAAGAGCTTGACGGTTTGATTTCTTCTTCTAGTTGCGACACCAGCAGTGGAGCTTGGTGATGGAGAGTGTTGTGCCGTCAGATCGAGGAAATTACACCTGTGTTGTGGAGAACAAATATGGCAACATTAGGCACACGTACCAGCTTGATGTATTAGGTGAGATTTCACTGTTTTCCCTCAACAGCTCATCTGTGGTGATGCTGAACAGGTATGTGATGGGATATGGGAAGCAGAAGCTTGGTTTCTTTCCCAAAGTGCTCTATCATGTGTCTTCTAAAACCAACAACAAGCTACCTTTTGGCCAACAATTCAGCCTCAGATCTGTGATCAATAAATCACTTAGCTGGTCTGCAGAGGGGCCAGAGAAGGAATGGCAGGGCTGAGATGCCTCCTCCATTCCCAGGTGGTTCTTGCCTGTTTGGCTTGAGAAGCACTGGGTAGAACGGTGGCCAGGACACGTAGTGGGGACAATCCCAGTCTGCACCCTTTCTGCTGAAAAGCCAGGAGATGAAGGGTTCAGAGGAGAATCCTTGCTGGAAGAAGGACAAGTAAATTAGGATTTCCCTCTCTTCTGTTTTTCAGAAAGGTCGCCCCACCGACCAATCCTGCAAGCAGGGCTCCCTGCCAACCAGACTGTGGTGGTAGGGAGCAATGTGGAGTTTCACTGCAAGGTCTACAGCGATGCCCAGCCTCACATCCAGTGGCTAAAACACGTGGAAGTCAACGGCAGCAAATATGGGCCCGATGGGACGCCCTATGTCACGGTGTTGAAGGTTGGTACACGCTCCTTCTTCTTACCCTTGGGGCAGTCCTTCCTCTGTCTTGGTCTCAGTGTCACAGAGATGGCAGCTGTATTGTGGGGATGCTCCTCAAAGAAACCCACTGCCATAGACGCGGCAAGAGAGACCAGCACTGAGTAAAGGTGTTTGCCATCAATGGAAGCCGTTAACTTCATTTACATGTTTATAAATAAGCCTTAGACTAGCAGTTCAATGTGAACCAGAAACACCCCGCAGAATATGTTCAATGCCACAGTTCCTGGAAGGGTAATCATTATTTAAATCAGATTTTTGGGAGCTTGACTTCTCATTTTCTGTAGTTGTTTTGTGTCTATAAGAAAAAAATCATGAGAATAAGCCAAGGACAGCTGTTGGGATTGTTCTTTCTTTTAAGCCTGTGCAGTGGAATACTCTGCTTTTTGGAGGGGGTACAGCAAAAATGTCCTAAAAGTCGATGTTCTGGACTCTTCTGTTTGCCAGAGATAACACAACTACTGTAGTGGCATGAATAAGCGAAGTAATTGTAAGAGCTGAGGCAACTGTGAGAAATGCACTATAATAAAAGAAAAGCTGTCAGATTGCATTTGACCTCAATTGTAAAAACAACCTTTTTTTACAGCTTCAATAGCAGTATTTTGGGGGCTTATTAAAATAAAAGGCTCCCAACTAAAACACATTCTTTCCTTTCCCAAGTAAACACTGCAGCGTGCACATACTAAATAATGCTGAACTACCAGCACCTGAGAGCGAAGACAGTCTTGTTCCAGCCACTAACATTTGTGAACATTGCTATTATCCATGCTCAGGAAAGCCTTTTTTTTTAATTGAACAAAAACTCACTAAGTAAAACTTTACTTTGCTAAAATGCTTTCTTGAAAGGGAACTTCCAGATTACAGCCAGAACAAAGCCAGCAGGTCTGGTTTCCCCTCAACCTATGTAAATATAAAAAGTAGAGAATAGAGAGTGAAAAGCACATTGGACTTTTAAATTTTTTTTTTTTTTTCTTTTAATGATAAAGGCATCCTGTGTTGATGTTTATGAGAATATATAGGGCCAAATGGAGTTTTTCTGGCTCTGCAGTTATAGCTGAAAGTAGATTTTGTCCCTGCAGTTTCAAGCTGAGGTTGTCCTGTACATGGACATTCCCCGCGCCCATCCTGCTGCACACATCCTACTTCTCCTTGTATGAAATTTTAAAAAAAAACCACTTACCAGACAGCATCAACAAAACTGTAACTCAGCCAGATACATGATAATAAAAGCCAGAGACCCTGGAAATAATTACACAGATTGAAATAACAGATTGGTTGGAAGAAATGGTTGGAGACAGTTCTTCAGGATTGGCAACACGCGCTTCTTGCGAGTTGATAAAACTTTTTATTTTCTCGCTGTCTGTCCAAATGTGTTTGAATTATGCATATTTGAATTTCCCCCTGGTTTCACAGCCCAGTACCAAGCTCTGAATAGCTGGCTGTGTCACATGCCATCTAGTATAGTCTCCGTGCTCCGTGTGTGGTCCCCGTGGGATAAAGTGCTACCTTTTGGAAGTTTGCAGAGCCTCTGCGAACAGTGCCTTGTGTCACAAGCACAAGCTCCCATTTTGCTGTGGCAAAGAACATATAAATAGTCCGTATAAATAGTGTTTTAAAATTAAGTTGAAGCGGCACCGGGGTGGCTAGGTAATTAGAATTGCCAAATACCTTCTCTTCTGTGGACAGCAAAGGCTCCGCATTCCTCGAAGGGGAGCGCAGGCAGGCGTTTGAAAGCACAAGTTTTGTTTGGTTTTATTTTTTTGCTGAATAGGACCAGCACACGTCTATTTACTACTTCTGGTTAATCAGGAATGCTTTGAATTGTATTAATGCCGGCATCAGCGCTGGGGCACAGAGCATTTCCATTTTGGGATGCATCTTTTGTGCGCCAGTATGGGGCTCCGTGGAGCTGTGTCAGGCCCAGCTTTGCAGGGATATTTTTTTTTTTTTTTTAACGTGTGTTTGCTTATTTTTTAAAAATAAAGATCTGATAAAATGATCTCACTTGTCATCTTGGGGCCACTCCATTGGCTTTAGGGACTCGTTCCATGCAGTGCTGTTGCTTTGACCCAGCATCCTGGCCGTGCTGCTGGAGCAGGGTGCTGTTAACAGCCCTTCCCTGCCCACAGCTGCTTTAGAAAAGGCTCTCTCCTGCCCAGTGCTGTGGTGCCTGCAGGGAGATAAGGCTTTTTTATCAGCCTGCCCTCCCCTCCTGCTTTCAGGAGATTTTGTGGAGCATAGGAGCTGCTATGGGGCAGTTTATATATGGGGGAGTATCCCAGTCTCCATCGGAGCGAGGGGGACAGAGAGGTGCTCAGCACATGGAATTCCCCCCTCACATCTAAATGGGGGGGGCATGTCCAGATGGATGAATTGAATGCCATACTTTCAACCCATTTTTTAAACAGCCTGACAAAACCAAGCCATCACCTGCATCAGTTCCTCAAAGCCTGGGCTAATTTGTGATCAAAGGAAACCCCTTTTTCTTTGCAGAAGAGCACTAAATGCATTCCAGTTACGGAGCAGAGAGGGGGGTAGCAACACTGTGCCCAAGCTTTGTTAAAGGCTAAATTGTATGTTCTGCATTGAAACATGCCCAGTTTAATTATAAACAAGGCAGCAACAGCAGGCAGGCATGTTTCCCCACTAGTCAGGACAGACAAATTTGCCAGCACGTAAGCCGTAGAGATGAGATCAGGTCAAAACCGGTGGTGTTTGTCATCAGACATGGACACAGGGGCTCCTCTCTGATGCCACCTCTGGGTTCAGTTCCTAATAACCTATCAGATCCGACAGCCCTGTTGATTTTAATGGGCTGCAAGTCATATTGGCAGGATCAGGCCTTGAAATTGAAGGCACTGAGACTGGGCTGGAGAGCCTAAGACCAAAAATGAGAGGAGCAATTGTTTTGTTTTCATTTCCAGAACCGAAGCTGATATTTTTTCTAGACTTTCCCTAGGCTACTTCTGAGGCCACCCAAAACAGTTGTGCATTTTCAACCAAAATAAAAACAACTGTTTAGGGAAAAAACTGATGTGCTGCTGTGGCAGCATGGAAGAAGAGATATAAGAGATTGCTTAAGAGTCTGAAGTTTGTTTGATTTATATGCATCACTTTATTTAGTAAAGAAGAGGCTCCTATAAGCAGTGGAAAAAATTACAGCTAATTTCTGAAAGGCAAAGTCAGCAGCGAGTTTCAGACCGCCACTGCTTATATTTTGTTTCCAAATTCTATTTTGGAATCTGATAATTGAAACAGTATTTGCTGAGCCGGGTTGCAAACACAAATATCTGCTTAAGCCCTTTCTCTGGTGCTCCTGTCTGCAGAGTTGTTAAGAAACCGTAGGGCCTTTGACTGCTGTCAGATGGAGAAGTGGGAAATTGGTCTGTTTTAAAAAAGGAATCGCATGTGTGCCGCTAGTGAAGGGAAGGGAGTTCACTTGCATGTGGTTTGGGGGCCAAATGCGACTTCTCTTCTTCACCCAGGTCCTGGGTTAGGTCTCTCACCGCAGGGTGAGCCGGGGATGTTGCCACAGCCAAAAAGAAAATAGCCGTGAACAGTCAATCCTAGCTAATGTAGGTGTGATGGAGGTATTGTTTGGTTTACTGAAGTTCAGGTTTCTGTCTATTCCTGCAGTCTTGGATCAGTAAAAACGCTGAAGCCGATGCTAACCTAAATCTGTTCAATGTGACAGAACAAGATGAAGGAGAATATCTGTGTAGAGCCAACAATTTCGTAGGCATAGCCGAAAAACCATTTTGGCTCCACATTCGCAAACCAAAACCAGGTAAACCACAGACTCTGTCCCAAGGCCCTGGCAACTGCAAGAATGAGCTATAACATTTTAAAGAAGCTAGTGATTAAAATTACTATTCATTTTGTATTATACCCTGTCAACTGACGCTGAATGGCTTTATCTTATTTTCTTGCTAATTTTTTTTTTTTTTACAAGAATGTAACGCCTATACAGCAATTGCCATGGAAAAATTCCCACAATAAAATGACTGTCAAATTTTGCTATCAACTCTTCATGCTTTTATTCCTTTCCCTTCCTTACAATTGAGTGCTGATAACAGAATTGCATGTTAATGACCTGTGACGTTCAAAGCTCTGGAAAACCAAGCTGTTTCAAGATTTTCACCCGTAAAACTGATATAATCAGTTCTGTCCCTTGGAGAAGTAATGGAGAAATAAATACCAACATTGGCTCATACGAGCAGACATGTTAAATAGAGAGAGCAGCAATCTCGTGGGCTCTGGGGTTTGACTCCAGCCTGGAGGGTCTGGCTGCTGTGTTGCTCAGTGCCACTGCAGGAAAGTTCCTTACAGGTACCTTCTTGTTATCGGCCAGTTATACTACAGTATCAAGGGCTGTGTAATCAATACATGGCTTTGAGATGCCCAGTCCGAAAAAATTCTAAAAAATCCTAAAATTCTATATTTTTCGATGACCTAATGAACCAAAATGTTTGTATGTTCCTCTGATCAGCACTTGAGTCTTACCCCACTACATCTCCCCTCCTTTCTCCTTTCTTTCTGTCCTTCCTCTCCCCTTTTACCATCTTTCTTTCCCCACCCCTGTACTCACCCTACTAACCCACAGTCAGTCATATTGTGGGGGCAATTTTTCATTTGGATGCTTTTGCTTGCATGCTTCTTTAGTGGGACAGAGTAAGAACCTGGTGAAGGGAACTTTTTTTGCTTTTGACTACAGGTTGCAGAGGGGAATGAATAAATAAATGTGGAAGATGGGCCATTGGAAAAAAACCCCAAACAACCCACCTTAATTGCTTTTGAAATTTGCCTGTGGTGTCCTCACACTTGCTGGGAATGTGGCTTATTCTCTGTTTTCCCTCTTTCTATATGTGTGTGTTTTTTTTCCCGTAGACGGCAGGTGTTAACACAACGGATAAGGAGCTAGAGATTCTGTACTTGCGAAATGTTACTTTTGAGGATGCTGGGGAATATACTTGTCTCGCAGGGAATTCTATTGGGTTCTCACATCACTCTGCTTGGCTGACGGTGCTACCAGGTATTTCCTTCTGTGCTGGCTTCTCTTTCCCTCTCGAGGGTGCCTTGACGTTTTGCTTTAGAAATGCCAAGTTCCTGCAGACCACCCCTTGCTTGGAAGAGGGGGTGTTATCCAGGGAGGGCGCTCTGGAATTTGCTGCAGACCCCTGTTGCATACTCACAGCTGACACTTTTTGCATTGCATCTCAAGATTTAAATTATTATTGCAGTAGTAATATAAAATGCCCAGTATCTTTTTTGACCTAGTTAACAGGGAGGTGTTCACAGCCTCTTTGTTGGGAGACTGTTAAGTGCCAAAGTTAGGACCTTTGTCTTCTTACACTGCCAGTGGGAGAAGGAAACCTCCCCATCAGATGGTCCAGGGCACCTAAATTGGACACAGACTGTGGATCATCTTATGAAGGAACCTTTCTGTCTAACCTCGTATCTTAACCTAAAATTGGATGCATAAGTGGTTGGTGTGAGTACACCCTTCCCTGCCTGTAGCATTATTTCCACTTCACGGATGAACAGGCCAAGATAGCAATCTCAAACAGAAGGTTGAGGAGAGTCATCTGTAGAGAGAGCCCAGGAGTCCTGGCTCCCAGGGGCATTGCATGCTGCCTGCTCCAGCTGGGATCGATGAAAGCTGCAGTGGGCTTGAAACCCGAGGCCAGAGCGACCTCCATTTTGTGGTCCTTTCCCGTGCAAAGCTCTCACTGACAATGAAGCCAGCGCAGAATATGCAACAGGGGAGCCTGCTCTCCAAAAGAGGGGAATGAGGCTGTGCTGTCCCTTCACCTGCAGAATCTGCCTGCGGCTATGGGGCAGGCTTGAGCATGGTCCACAAAAGCACCAGCAATATTCATGTTGAATCTCATGGGTGCTGTGCCTTGCGGAGAGTGCTGGAACAGACCTGGAGTATGTTCAGCAGACCCTTACTGAAAGGGCTCACCCCATCATAGACCACATTTGGGTCCATTTCACAACACATCCATCTCGAGATGTGTTTAGGAACCAGAAACTTTGGCATTTCTAATCTTGACTTTATCTGTGCGGATGATTCGGATGTAATTGCTTTTACTGGGGCTCAAGGTCTCCTCCGTGCCCGACCCTGCTGCTGGTGGGATCTGCTGGTCTTTTCTCTGTTTATTTGCCAGCTCTATAATAGCTGATCTGATCCTGTTTCTGCTTCTGCCATCCACTGGATGAGAAATTGTTTCCTTTGGTTAGAAGACTAACGTCTCTGTTATTTTGAGAATCTTGTGATACTGTCTCATCCGGCTGTTACGCTGGTTTTACAATGTCTCTCGCCTCTTATTTAAGCAAAGAATAAGCAGGAGAAAACCCACCAAAAAACCTGAAGCGGAACTTTATATTGAAGTCAGACGCAGTGAAGGGCAGCCGTCCGTGCAGCAGCAGGCCCCGAAGTGCTACCCGCAGAGAGGGTGCAGGATACAGCCTGCCTGGGGAACCTCTCCTTGTAAAACCCTGGCCACGCTACGGGAGGAGAGACGTGGAGCGGAGGGCAAGACAGTGTGAGCCAAGGCAGCAGAGCTGTGGCACCGACCGTAGTGCCTGATCCTGAGAGATCTGGTAACCCTTTCTCGCAGGAGGAGATTGCCGCTTGGCAGGATCAGGCCCTGCACAGCTGGCACAGAGGCTGGTGCAGCCCCCAACGTCACCGACAGCCCTTTCCCCGTGTCCCCCTGGACCCAGCCACCGAAGACCTGACATGGAGCCTGCTGCTGCCAGGGGAAAGCTCCCGCTGCTTTGGGGCAGCAGTGATGTACACGAGCCGTTAGCGAGCTAACCGCGCTGGCATGACTTCATTATAAAGTTTCCCACTGCTGACTGTTCCTCTGATGCCAGCACGCCTTTGGGGGACAGAAAACCAGTCCCACAGTGGCTCCTTCCTCTGGTCTATGTGCCTGCCCTGAAAGGAACAAGGGGAAAAACACAGCTGAGCTTCGCTGGTCCCAAAAATGTCTTGCTAGCAGGTAGCCACTGCTGATGGGTTCATGCCATAACCTTCCCGGCTCAGCCACCTCTCTGGGACAGGCCTTCCAGCCTCTTCCCAGCAGAACTAAGTTTTTATGAAAAAGTTGTGCACATTGCTCTCATGAGGCTTTTTCCCTGTGTGATGCCTTAACCCTGGGTGCCCTTTGAGCACTCAGGGCAGGCACTGGTCCAGTGGAAATCTTTGCTAGAGAAGCCAAATCAGCAAAGTGCAGCAAACCCGCACATCCAAGGCATCCAGCTATGTGGTGTGGATGTGCAGGGAAAGCAAGGTTTGGGTCAGAGGGACAGCACAGACACGTGAAGATGCCTTCAGCCTAGAGCAGTGGTTTTCAGCCTGTGGGCTGAAGGCTCTTAGAAACCCCGGGATTGCATCAAAGGGCAGTAAAATGACCCCAAAATAGGCAAACCAAACTAATGTTTTAGCAACAGCCACAGGTGGAAAACCACTGGCCTAGGAGAGTTCCCTCACTGAAGTGACTCAGCAAATTGGCATAGATGAGCAAGTCCTCCCCAAATTCTTCATGCTGCATGTGTGTAGTTGCGTGCGGGCAGCTGCCCGCCCCGTCCTCACTGCTGTCTCTTGTCACCCCGCAGCGGAGGAGCTCATGGAGATGGATGATTCGGGCTCAGTGTACGCTGGCATTCTCAGTTACGGCACTGGCTTTGTTCTCTTCATCCTGGTGCTGGTCATTGTGATTATCTGCAGGATGAAAATGCCAAACAAAAAGGCCATGAACACCCCCACTGTGCAGAAAGTCTCCAAATTTCCACTTAAGAGACAGGTAACAGAAAGTAGATACAAGATTCCTATTCCCCCCTATGGTCATCCCTCTATTTTTTTTCTCCCCTCCTTGAAATTTTCTCTCTAGGTGAGAAGCTCTACCAGAAAAACATTGCCCAAGAGGGACATAGCTGGCTGCAGTCTATGAGTTTAACCCCTTTTATTCATTTGTTTCTGTTCCAGTGGAGCAGTAGCTGGTGGCAGCTGACTCTGGTTCATGAGCAGCTCCCAAGCAGCTGTGTTTCTGTCGCCCTTGTCCAAGAGGGGCTGGCAGTGCAGCCGTGGATGCCACAAAAAGCACATCTTGCAGGGGAACAGTTTAGTCCAGGCTCCCTGGTGGAGCGGGGATTTGGGGAGCAAGAGCATGTTCAGTTGTGCTCGGTCCTGCTTTCGCAGAGGTCGCTGGTGACTTGACCCAATTCTCATGGAGGTGGGAGAGGGTCCTCTTTCTCCTTGCAGTTAGAGATGCTCTGCCATGTGTCATTACAGAGGGGCAGGAGCAAAAGGCACCGTTTAAAACCACGTAGTGATGGATACGGATTTCACGGCTTTGGCTGCAAGCTCATGGTGGGCATTTACAGTGCCAGAACAGAGGTCACTCCATAGCCTGTATGTGCTATGGAGATGCACGCATAAAAAATGGACAGAATATACCTCCTGCCTGCTGGAGGACACTGGCTGACCTGTCCCTCCTTTCCACCGGTAAAAACCTGACCGCAGGTGCCTAGATCAGTGCATTTCTGCAAGGATGGGGGGAGAAGCAGAGGGTGGGAGTGGGGATTTCCCATTTAGAAATTACCAGAAGGCTGCCAGTGGGCAAAGATAGCTCAAACCCCCTCAGTGATCCATCTCAGGCACTGCCTTCCCTAGGAATACAGTTGGCAATAACACTTCATTTGCTCTACCCAAGCAGGTGTCGTTGGAGTCCAACTCTTCCATGAATTCCAACACGCCCCTGGTCCGGATCACGCGTCTCTCCTCCAGCGACGGGCCAATGCTGGCCAACGTCTCTGAGCTGGAACTGCCTCCCGATCCCAAGTGGGAATTGGCACGCTCTCGGTCAGTCAACCCACGGGTCGGGGTCTCTGTGCCTGCTGGTAGTGTCACCACCCCGGTACCCACTAATGTGCCTGCTTGTCCCTCTCTCCAGCCTGACCTTGGGGAAGCCGCTCGGCGAGGGGTGTTTTGGCCAAGTGGTGATGGCAGAAGCAATTGGGATCGATAAGGACAAGCCAAACAAGGCCATCACGGTTGCTGTCAAGATGCTAAAAGGTATGGGGAGCCCACGAAGGGCGGAACAGCATATTGCACTGGGGTTTCCTCTCGTTCCCTGTCTTTTAAGTCTTTTATACAAACAGACACAATAGAAGAAAGCAAGAACAGCCTTTCTTCCCCTTCACCCACACAGCCTGCGGGTGAGGGCTGTCTCCTTGGAGAGCAAGTAAAAGTGAAAATCCCACGAGGAAGAGGGACTGAGAATTAACCCAGTTCTCTGCCAAGGGGTAATAACATCCCTGAGAAGAAGGGGAACCCCCTTCCCTTCTAGCCACCTATGTGAATCAGCCCACTCCTTACTCCTTCCATAACCAGCGCTGCCTGTTCTAGCAAAAGCTTATGCAACAAGCTCAGGTGGAGTTTACAGAAATTCAGTTGACAAACCCCTTCTTGAGGAGTTTCTTTATTGAAGAAACTTGATCCTAAACTCCTGAAAGGTTAAATGGAGGCCAAAAATGGGGAAGTCACTGGGCATCTCCAGGTGAGTCTCTGTTTCCCACACGTCCCCCATGCATGGTAACCACAGACAACACACAAACAAACTCACCCTGAGAAGTTCAGCAGGAGCAAACAGGGCAGGTGCTCCAGCAGTGAGCAGCCTGGGGCTGAGGTTACATGGGGTGACATCTTTAAAATTTCTTATCAGAAAAGGATTTGTTTAATTTACGTTTCCTTCAGTCCATTCTGAAGTTGGTTTTGGAAGCAGGAACATTTCCATCTTTCCAAAGCAAAACATTCATCTGGGGAGGTTTTCCCCCATTTTTCTACTTCTGTAGAAAAACTGCAGCTTTCCACGCAAAAAAACACATTCCTTCCTGTAGCCCCTCTCCCAACTCTGACCTTCCACCATCCTTAATGTTTTGCCCCTGGAGATGAGGGAGGGAAACAAATAAGAAAACCAAAATGATCCCAGGTACCAAAACTGACTTTTTTCTTTAATACTTACCAGGATGAAACAGAAGGTGAAAGGCTTTATTGATTTCCATATGAACATTTATCTCCATTTGTTTTTTTATCTTTTTGTTGTAGTAGGTTTTCATTTTGATTCTTCCCAAAGTAGAATAAAAACAAATACTGCTATATTTTGAATACTGTTTCCCCATCAAAGCCCCACGTGGCTACGCAGCAGTTGTATTAACTGCTTCCCAAAACACTTATTTTCTTCCTGACATTTTTTTGTTTTCCTTTCTTGCTTTGTCCAGATGATGCCACAGACAAGGACCTTTCTGACCTGGTCTCTGAGATGGAAATGATGAAAATGATTGGGAAGCATAAAAACATTATTAACCTTCTCGGTGCCTGCACGCAGGATGGTACGTAGCAAAGCAGCCCAGTGCTCGCAGGGCCACGGGAGGCTCAGGTTTGACAGTCCCTTCTGTGCAATTACTCACTGGCTGCCCAAAATGTCCCAGATGAGATTTCAGTGGTCAGCTGTTCCTCCGCTGGATGCTGATGCGCTCTTGCTTGCAGGACCGCTCTACGTGTTGGTGGAATATGCATCAAAGGGGAACTTGCGGGAATACCTCAGGGCACGTCGCCCACCTGGCATGGACTATTCCTTCGACACCTGCAAGCTGCCCGAGGAGCAGTTGACATTTAAAGACCTGGTTTCCTGTGCCTACCAGGTGGCCCGAGGCATGGAGTACTTGGCATCTCAGAAAGTGAGTTGAGAAACTTCATTTGGTAGAAGAGTCGGTCAGACCCAAGTGGTCAAAGGCATGCAATGCTGTGTGTGTAGGACAATCTCAGGCAAAGCATGGCAGGCTTCTCTCTTTAGAGATCAGATTTTTCCCTATGAAGTACCTTGGGTTTTTTGCTGGAGGCTTCATCCGTATGCAGAAGTTCCCATATGCTGGCTGCATCCATGAACCATGCAGCTGCACAGCCCTCACTGCGGGCCTGTTAGCATCCCCCAAATGCATATAAAGGCACAAGCAACCCGGACCTCAGTGCCTGTCCTCACCAATTCAACCTCTACTGTCTTTCAGACGGGCAGTCCTGAAGCTTGGGCAGCAGTGGTCATGTCGTGAGCATCACACCGAGTTGTGAGCTTCCACTGTGGGAGACGTTATGTTAGGCAACAGTCAGGAGCCGTGTTCACCCCTGTCCCCCCATCTCCCTTCTGAGATCACTAAAGATGCAGAGCACTCACGAGGAACCTGGGATCCTGGGTGTAGCTCCATGCTTGCGGCTGTCACCAGCACGCGTAGGCTCGGTGGGAGTGGAGCTGACTGGATTTGGCTCGACGCGTGGCTGTGCCCAGGATGCTCCCTGGGGGAGCACTTTGCTGGCACTGCGCCGGCTGCTGCTTCCACTTCCATCATACCCTGGGATTAGTCCTGATTTACCCTGACATCAGCAAGTGGAGAATCAGGCTTTGCGTTCACGAAGCTGTGCACCAGCCGGCGTGACCTCTTTTTGCAGGCAGGGAGCACTACGGCAAGAGCCAGTTCAGCTTCAGATGTCAGATGTGTTCATCCTGTGACTGCGGTTCAGGGTGGATGGTTCGTGGTGGCTTTGAACTCCCTTTCTGCACAGTGCAGGCTAATTTAGCTTCTTTCTCAGTAACAGCTGTGATGTTGGGGGTTGGACTAGGTGACCTTTAAAGGTCCCTTCCAACCCAAACCAGTGCAGGAGTCTATGTATTTTGGATGTATTTGGGGATGTCTTGATCTGAGGATTTTTTTCCTTCAAACATCAACCTGCACTCCTCTTCCTGGAAAAAGCAGGACAGAAAGACAGTTTCACATCCCACTAAGCGCCCACAGAAGAGAAGGGTTGGCTTTCTCATCTGTGCATCCCCTTTGGAGAGAAAAGATGCGTGGCTGTGTCAGCGCTGAGGCTACCGATTAGGTGTTGCTAAGAGGTGGCTCCCACTGAGCATGCATGATGGAGCAGTGACACAGAAAGCGAGGAGTTAAGCAGTGCCCACAGCTTTATGAGCTTGGGAGTCAATGAAACGGCAGCTCATAAACTACACGGTGCTGTTGGTTCCAGGCGCGAGCAACTAACAAGCCCTTATTTATTGACTTGCTCACCTTTCACAGTGCATTCATCGTGACTTGGCAGCCAGGAATGTGTTAGTCACTGAAGACAATGTGATGAAAATAGCTGATTTTGGCCTCGCTAGAGACGTTCACAACATCGACTATTACAAGAAAACCACCAATGTAAGTACAGAGCGGCCAAGCACATGCAGTTCTCCTTCTGGCAGGGAATTCGGCCATCCCTACAGCAAGTGGCCGTTGTGCCATATCTCCCTTTCTAGAAGGGCTTAGGAGGAAGAAATCTGCCGGTGGCCTCACCTAGTGAGGGACTGTAGTTAGGCTGGTCCCAGGAGTCCACCCACCATCCGTTTTCTTCCTCACAGATACTGCTGCTGCTAGCAGCCATCGTGAGGTCTCAGCTCTGGCCAGAAGGCTTTAGACTAAGAGAAACCAAGGGTTTTACCAAAGGGGAATGGAACCCTTTCCAGTCTGCTCCGCTACTGTTCATAAAGTTCCCAAGGAGCCAACCTCTGGTCCCACCAGAGCCCTTGACAGAGGAATGTCACTATGTGTATTCCTGGAGCTACCTGGCTTTCATGCATTTCTCTTTTTCACAACTGAGCTCCTTGACTCTACTGCCAACGGCTGAGTCCTGGAGCCATTTATGTTTTCTGTAGAGATTAATTTAGGAACGAAGGGCTAGAGAGACAACTTGTATCATGATTCAAAGCCCTGCAACAGATGCTGAGCTCTAAGCAGTCCATGGGACATCCTCCCCATCACCACCACACTGCAGAGAACAAAGCACGTCCCAGTGCTCTGCAGCAGAAGAGCAAAAGCCACAACTACAACATCGTGTGGAGATGGCAGTGGAAGAGGTTGAGGGTATTGCAGAACCTGACAGTCTTGAAAGAGCAAGGGGTCTAAATGTCCGAGCAGTCCTACAAAGCCTACCATGCCCATACTGAGCCTTTCCAATATCATATCAGAAATGTCTCTTAATTGCCAGGATTTCCTAATCATAAATTAATAAAAATTCTTGGGAATTTTAATTGTAAATCATATGGATTTTCCCTGTTTGAGCTGTGTTGGACAGCTGAGAGCATAATCCCATTTATGCATCCTGCCTATGTCCCATCTCTAGTTGTCTCCCCCAGTGAGGCAGTGGGTCAGAAGAGGACAAAGCCCTCCCATAGCCAAATTATGCTTCAAAAACGAAACAGTCCTTTCTCACTCCCTCCAGGGGCCAAGCAAAGCCCAAAAGAATTACGACTAATCTAGTCTTTCTAATCTCATATTTCTCATATGTGACAGTCCATGTTTGTGACCCTGATGTAGGATGTTCCCCTGGAAACCTGGGATGAGGCCTCCTCCTTTAGCCTCCAGCAGGATAAGGATTTGTTTCTTACAGGATTTGGCCCTTGCTGCCTTCACTCTTGGAACTTGCCCTTCAAGTTCAGCCTGAGCCAGGTTTGGACTTGAAGTCAACCTGTTTCTTCCAACCAAAGAGACGGAAAGTTGTCCCATGCTCTGCTGCAGAGCTCGCTGCATTTATGAGCAATGGATGCTGTTCCCATGCAAAGATTTAGATGCTCTGATATGTTAAACCTGCCTTGGCATTGAAGTACAGTCCTCGACAGAGAGCATTTACTGCAAAGATTGTCAGCAAAGATCCAGGGATCAAATGCTCTAATCTGTTTATATGTGGCCACTACTGCTTTGCCCAGTGACCGGGAAGGCAGATGAGGTTGTTAATGAAAATGTTTCAAACTGGATTAGAAAAGAAGATTCAGATGGTGCCGATGTGGCTGGGGGAATATGCTGATGGGATGTTCCCATTGTCTTCCTAATTACAGGGTCGGCTGCCTGTGAAATGGATGGCTCCAGAAGCGTTGTTTGACCGGGTCTATACTCACCAGAGCGATGTGTAAGCATACCCACACTTTTTAAAAAAATAAAATGACAGGGAAATCAACACCTATAATATCTTAAAGACAAACATACTGCTAAGCACGTGCACGGTTCATTCAATGCTGGGGTGCCTGGGGATGCAAAAGCAAAGGAATCGATTCCAAGCTGAAGCTTTGCACACGCGGTTTTATTTTATGGTTATCTAGTAGCTTTCATCCGAGGCTCTCTAGTGAGCTGCTGAGAAATTATTGGAAGGCAGGCAGGTATTTCTTGTCCAATTTATAGATGAGGTGATTCATGCTGCAGTGAAAAAACTTTATGCAAAAAAAACTCCACACAAAAAAAAAATTACTTTCAGCTTCCTTCACGCTTTGCCCCAGACAGTTACGCTTCAGTTGAGTATATGGGATGAGCCTGAAATATTCTGTCCGCCATTAGTAGCTGATCAGAGACTATTCAACAAATACATTCACAGATTAATTTTGCCACTTCATTTATTTGCCTTTATTTTTCCTAATCCTGTCTTGTCAGTTTTGGTGCCTCTGCACGGTAAGCAAAGAGCAGAGCCCGCGTTATGTGGTAAATCTGTATCCCATCTGAACTTTGCAAGGGCTGAAGTAGCCCAGCATGCACACCGGCTTTTTTATTTCAATATTTGGTTGATAATGGCATTTTTACAGTAATTCAGCAGCCAGCCTGCCTGCTCCCCAAGGCTTGCCGCTTGCAATTGGACAAATTAATCTTTTCTATTTCTGTATTTTTCACATACTTTGGCTTTTATTGATCTTAAATCATAGTTTCCATGCTTAGGTAATGCTGCAGCAGGCATGACAGATAAATCAAAGCTAGAGAACGGGAGAGCGAGCGTGCATGAAAGCAAAACAGAGACAGATAATCCCTGTTTTTAAAAAGAAAATGAAGAAGGCAAAAGATATTTTTGAAAAAGAGGACTTTTAACCAGAGCACAGCTGTGAGACTGGAGTGTGTAACATTAGTGCTCTGCTGATTTTTGTGGGGGTATTTTTCTCCCAGCTTGGCCAGTGAAATGAGTGTTGTAACAAGCAAGTTTTGGTATCAGCTTGCACAATTAGTGGCCTGTGGTTCCAAGCCTGCAATTCAGTGAAGCTGTGCATGAATAATTTGATTTGTTCCATTCAGTGGAGCTGGTGGAAGACCTAACAAAGAGCTGGGGGTGATAGATGGGCTGTCACCTATCTGATTAAATGCTCATTTCAATTTCAGACTTGGTGCCTGGGATTTCTTTGCTATTGAGTTGGATCAGCAGAGATCTCCAAGTAACTAGTAAAAATGGCCTAGGCAATTAGTCATGCTATTGATGACTTTGTTAGCTATGCATGGCTGCACAGAAATAAAGCCGAGCGGGGTGGGGAGGGGATATGGGGGGGGCTTGGAAAAAAACCTCATTGAATTTTAAAGATCTTTCTTTGGTTTCCAGCTGGTCTTTTGGAGTGCTACTATGGGAGATCTTCACTTTGGGAGGGTCTCCATACCCGGGAATTCCCGTTGAGGAGCTCTTCAAACTCTTGAAGGAAGGCCATCGGATGGACAAACCCGCAAACTGCACACACGATCTGTGAGTGTGTGGCGGGGGGTGACCTCCTCACCCCGCTCCCCCTTTCTTCTGCGGCCAAATACCACCCCAGGCCATGGGTTGGGCTGTTGGGGCATCCCCGCTGTGAGATTGTGTGGCCATCTCCAGGTAGGCTCACCCTACTCATGTCGGCTCAGCTCATGACTGCCGAGCGACGTAACATGCCTGCCCTCGTTTGGTGGGCGGCAGTTGGGGGTGTAGCTCTAGTGTGTCACCTTTAGGACAGGGCCTCCTCCTGGTTTGAGAGCTCAGACACGCATGAGATAATCAGTAACGAGGAGCGTGGCTCCACAAAACCCTCCTCCTCCTGCCCCCCCCAGCTGGCCATGCATCAAGGCCACCATGGCTGAAGTTGCGTTGGCCAGAGCTGTTCTCTCAGGTGATTTGGGGGTGGGTGGGCTCCGCTTAGCCCCCACCATGGGTGACAGTCCCCTCTCCCCTCACGCAGGTACATGATCATGCGGGAGTGCTGGCACGCCGTCCCCTCGCAGCGGCCGACCTTCAAGCAGCTGGTGGAAGACCTGGACAGGGTCCTCACCGTGACGTCCACCGACGTGAGTGTGGCGGGGTGGTGGGCGCGGGGAGGGGTGACTCGGTCCCTGGCGGGTGGCACCCAACGTTGATGGGTCTGTCGCCCTGGCAGGAGTACCTGGACCTCTCGGTGCCCTTCGAGCAGTACTCGCCGGCTGGCCAGGACACCCACAGCACCTGCTCCTCGGGGGACGACTCGGTCTTTGCACATGACCTGCTGCCTGACGAGCCCTGCCTGCCCAAGCACCCGCCCTGCAATGGCGTCATCCGGACGTGAGGACCCTCCCCCGAACGGATGGACAGACGGACGGACGGACGGGCGGGCAGCATGCCCGTGGAGGCGCGAATGTGGGGCACCAAGGACGAAACCGTAGTGCAGGATCTTCCAGTGGAACTGCGTGGTGGTGCCTGGAGATTTGTGTTGTCGAGCTGTTCAGGGTAAAAAGAAAAAAAAGAAATTTTAACTTTTTTTTTTGGTTGTTTTTTTGGGTTGGTTTTTTTTCCAGTTTGCTGTATAAAAAGTCAAGAAGCACTGTTTGGCCTGAAGGAACTAATCTCTTGCCAAGATGATCTATCATATATGATTTTTTTTGTTTGTTTATTTTTCATTTTTTGTTTGTTTGTTTGGTTGGTTTTTTTACTAAGCAGAATGTTGAACCTGGGGGGTGCTGACCTCCCAGCCTCCGCGCTTGCATTTCGAGTGCCAGAGTAGCCGTTCTGTGCCTGCAATACGAAGAAGAGAAAAAAAAAAAAAATCTTCCTTTTTTAAAAAAAAAACACAAACAAAAAAAAAGTGTAAAGAATGTAGAAATTCTTTGCTTATGCAATCTGTACATGAACCTTTTTGGTGGAGCTGAAAAGCCACGTTGCCTGCAGGGATTCATATATTTATAAAAATATCTATATTTTTGTTGTCGTCATTTTTATAACTTCATGATCATACCACCCAGCTACATAGAAGGAATCCTTTTTGGAAGAAGAAAAAAAAAATTAAGTAAAATGCAAATCGTCATGGAGAAAGGAAAAAAAAAATAATAAGAAGAGACAGTCAAGTCATCTGAAATGGCGGTGCTTTGGCCGGGCTCGGCAGCCGCTGGCCCTTGCACTGGGCTGGGAGCGATGGGGCCGTGCCGAGGTGGGAGCAGACCCCAGGGACAGGCAGAGACCCAGCGGTGGCCGTGGGGGACCCCAGGGAAGAGAGCATCACCCACCCGAGGGCGGCGGGGGACCTGGCTCCTGCGTGCCCACACAGCATCTCAAGCCACATCCCGACCTTTGGGAACAGCCGTTTGGGGGAAAACAAAAAATCTTGCTTTTCGGGGTTTGCATATTTTTTGCTTGCCAAGGGTGAGTGGGAGGGGAGCAGCTCCTCCATCCACCCCTCGACACCAGCGGTTTGGCTCCATCTACGTGCAGTGACTCGGAGAAAGAAGTTACGGGTACCTGTAGGCAAGAGCCTTTAACTTATATCAAAAAGGTTTATTCCAGAGAATCTGTGTATATATCTATAAATATATCCTGTATATATATAAATAAATATATTAAAAAAAAAGAATGTATAATACTAATGCAACCTAAAGCAGTACTGAGAGAGTCTCAAGATACGAGCATTGCAATCTAGGATATACTGATCTGGGCAAAAGAAAAGATTTTTTGTTTGTTTGTTTTATATCTTCACAGTTTTGTTTTAAAAATTGTACCTTAACATGTATATTTGTAAAGTTATTTATAGACATTAACATATCTGTTCATCGGTTTAAATAGCGTAGCGTTACTGTAAACTTTAAATTTCACCGAGCTTAAGGGTGTTTTTTTAACTTATTAAAAATGGAGAAAAAATATATTAATCAAGTTTTTCTTTTGTGTTTATGGGAAATATTGAAAGAATGTATAGATGTACAGTCCTTTAACAAATTACATTTAATGTTATAAATATATATATATATATATGTATTCATTAAAAATTATTAGTTTATCCTGGATTGCAGTGAGCAAAGGTAAGTTTATTTTTCAATACATCACCAGTGGTTAAACCAAACAAATAGCAGCAGAGAGATGATTTTTACATATTTCAGAAAAACAGGGCCAAGAATTCTTCCATCAGTTTAACCACTGTGCATTAAGGGGGCGTGGGTGTTTATTTTTCTATTTTCAAATGAAGGTATTCTTTGTGGTCAATTTAATAACAAGTATGCAGCAAAGCAAAATGTTGACTTTGGATGATGTGGGGTAATTTTTTTTTCCCCTTTGCCAGTACCGTTGTATTTTGGGCTTCAGAAATGCCATGTGAGCAAAATAGGAAGAAGAGTGACACTGTTTGCGGGAGAGGTGCAACGACTGCATCTTTCTTTTGCATCTAACACACTGGAAAATGCCAGTGATGCCTGATTTTCTGTGTTCAAAATGCTGTGCTGTTTTGTTCCTCGATGTCAGACAGCTGTTTAAAAGCACAGGAATGAACTGGGGAATTTTAGAGTGGATCAAGCTGACAAGGGGGGAGATTTGGGCTGGGGGTTTTTTTGTGGGTGGGTTGTTGGTTTTGGGGTTGGGGGTTTTTTTTGTCCGGAAGACTTTATCTACTACCACGAAGAGGAAAGGCAAATTTCATCCTGAATTCTTTCTTTCCATTTTTCTCTGGTGCATATTACATATCAATGTTTCAGAATAACAGGATGACAGCATCTCATTTTAAGACTTTTTTTTTTCTTTTTAGAGCCACAAAATCCTTATCCTAAAATAAATAATTTATAGTTTGAGGTTACTTCAATGGAAGTTTGAGAAGGTAGATTTCTATAGATTTTTTTTGTTTTGTTTTGTTTTGTTGGAATAAAAAAGAATTTTTTGGTATTTTCTTACAAATGTCTGCTAATTGTGTACATTCCAAGTACTCGAAGCATTGAGTTTTCCTGTACTGAAAAAAGAAAATGTACAAAACTGTGCATGATTTCAAATGTTACTAGATATTATAAATATATATATAATTTATTGAGTTTTTACAAGATGTATCTGTTGTAGACTTGTTGACTTTAACATTTCTTATTCAATGCTTATATAGTTTTATAGCCTGGACTATTATCTTTAAAAGCTTAAAAAAATTAAAAATTCCAATTTTGTTACATTTTATACTGTTGATGTTACAATCCACAGGTTTGCATAGTGTGATTTTTTTCAATGAGCAACTCTGTTCAGTTTATTTTAATACTGTATTTCTGTGCCTGACAGCTGCAGCTGTCAAAGGTGTGAGATGAACACTAAATAAAACTATTCTGCTTTTGTTAACATGGCAAACTTACTTTTACCAAAAAAAAAAAAAAAAAAAGAAATAAACAAGTTGTTAAATTTTGGGATTTATTCCCAGTTGTGAGGGTCCTTTGCAAAAATAAGTCTTCTAGTCTCTGGGATTTGTAGTGCCAGGAGGGGGTATTTTTTACAGTGCTGCTTTGTGAGTCCTGGCCAGCACAGGTTTTATATGCATAATAAATTTATAACAATTTTGGATTAAGAGCAGTATTATTTCTTTCTTAGTGGGTATGTTTATATCCACACAAGCCATTTTGTGCATGCAGGTATTTAACCCCCGCTCTCATACAGGATTAAGCGTATAGCAATAGCACAAGGGCAGGAATTGCTCGTTAAACCCGTGTTACGGATTTCATCCAGACCAGGACGTCTCCCGTTGCCTTCAGCCCTGCCGATGCTGCTGGAGGTGCAAGGTCCACGAGTGGAGCCCACCGCTAGGAAAGGGAGAAGGTGGGTGCATGAAAGCGGGCACCGAGCGCCAGGTGGGATGGGCACGAGGGACCTCATCCTGCCCGGCTCCCAAGGAGCAAGGGGAGCCCAAGTTTGGCTTTGGGGAGGCTGAGCAAGGGAGCTCAGGAAATCCTTGCTTTGCTGGTAGCAGATGATGCAGGGGGATGTTGCAGCTTGGGAAACATTGGGCTAATCCTACCAGCACTTCCATATAATATTAATGGATTCTTCCAAGTGATCCTGTTGAACTGGATTGCAGACGCCTCGATTTCTGCATGCACGTTTATCTACCTACATATAGCCTGCCTACAGTAGCGGGCATTTGTAGTTTTAAGTAGCTGGGCATGGGAGTGCACGCGTCTGAGCAGGTTACATCTGCAACGCTGGGACTGGCACCACCACTGTTAGAATTAAAAAAAAAATAAAATTGTGGGGTTTAGGTCATTTCCTGTGGTTGTAAGAAAAGAACATTCTTTGAGCACTACTAAGATGCATCGCATTGTGGGAGGAGAAGTCTTGCTACCTGGAATGAATTGTTTCATGCTTTAAGGATGCACTTTGATGGCCAGCCCCAAGCCCTGTCCCAGCAGGAGTGGGGGGACAAGGGGACAATCCCTGGCCCTCCAGGGCTGCAGTCGGAGCGCAGCTAAATGGCCTCTTGCTGGCTCACGTGGAAATGGCTTCATCATGTCAGGGTGGTGAGGATGTTGTGCACCATTTGCCACCGGGACTTGAAAAGCAGGAGAGGGATTGATCGTTCTGCAGTTAGCTGTGGGGTGTAGCATACCTGTGCTTTACAGCTGCCCCAAAAAAAGTCCTCCTAGCACACAGAGAGCACAGAAGTCAAAGTCACAAAGAGGCAAGTCTCTGTCCTGGTGCCGTGGCTGACCTGCGCATGGAGCTGGCGTGATGTTTGCTTTCCCTCTTGGGTTTCATGATGTCATTCTTCCTCTGCTGGCCTTCACCTGCAGCAGTGTTTGCTTGTGGGTTAGGGAGGAGGGGGTAATATTTTACTTTAATTGCTCTACAATGCAGCCAGTTCTTAGCTGAGGATGGATATTTGGCTGCAGTGTGTGATGTGCATTGAGCAACGTGCAAAACAATCTTGAGGAGCGTTTGCCAAGCTGCTCAGTTGGGCTGCGGCACTGAGCGAATGTCCCACCACAGCTCATCCTCCCCTTCGGTGGCCACAGCCTTCCACCCAAACCATACGCCCTTTCCACATGAAAGAGGTATTTTTCAAAGCAGAACAAATATCTTTTTTCCTCTGTGAGTGACTACACAAATAGGGCCTCGCACTGGCCACCGTGGCCTGTTTCATGGCAACATTCAAACAAATTACTAAAATTGTGATTTATTCCCATTGGTCATAGGTCCATGGTGAGACAGGGAGGATTTGGCAAAAGGAAGAAAGTCTGGAGCCCTGCAGGTGTCAGTAAGAGATGGCAACTAGAACTAAAATAGCAAAGTTTCCTTGAGGCCAGTGCCATTTAAAACTCTTGAAGGTGTCTCCTGCTGGTGGACTCCTCTGAGAAGTTCATCCCTCCCAGAGGCTACATAACCTGCAGAAAGGGAATATGGAGACATGGGTTGTGTTGATATGAAAAAGGAATCTAAAGGCGGATGACGGATTTGCTCACCGCTGCAGAACTACTAACAATGGGAGGACACGAGGGAATGGCCAGAGGAGATGCCAAGTGCTGAAGTGCTTTTTAGGGCTTCATGGCCCAGGACCATGGGCTCACCAAGAGACAGGGATTTGTCACTCTTGCTTGTACGCCCTTCTTCCTCCACTTTCTCAGCCACATTAGCTTTGATTTATTTTCTCTGTTTCATCACCATCATGTTGTTTTTCACAAGCAACATCTTGGGTGTAGGCAACATGTCAAGCAGAAGAAGCATCATGCCCTGTCCCAACAAGCTTATTATCTAAAACCAGGAAAGAAATCAGTGCCTTAGCATGCAGTGATACAATTGGCTCTGAGCCCTGCAGGGACATTTGTGCCCACAAGCACCACTGTGTGATCAGCTCTCCTGGCTGGTGCCCACCAAAGACCAGACCATAATCATTGCACTTGTCCCAGGCCCTTTGCGGGAGGGTCTGGCAACATGCAGGACCAGAGGATGGGAAAGGAGAGTATGCAAGCAGAACAAAGGTACCTTTCCATATGTGCTAGTGGGATTGGCCCAGGAATGATTTTGCTAAAGGCCAAAGTCTGCACGCATCACCCAGCAACCTTGACTTGCTCCAGGTTCCTCACCAGTGCAGGCAAAAGTGGCTTTGCCATCAAGGAGGAAGGACACCAGCTGGGAGGGGAGAGAAGGGAGATGGGACAGAGACGGGTGCATCTTCCAACCAAGGGCTACATCCAAATAGGCATTGGGCACCAAACTTGAGCAGTGAAAGCAAGGGAAAGTTTGGCACCAGCAGAGCTAGGTACTTCCACACCTCCATGGCACTGGGATGCACTCCCTACGCATTTGGCCAGAAAATCAGGAGCACGCTAGACTGAGATGGGGGTGGAATGTGGTACCACTGCCTTACATCAAAGGTAGGCACTGCGTTTGGGTTCAGTTCACCCTGAGCCAAAGTCAATGTGGATGTTAGGGTAATCAGAGACTTCCAGATGTTAGCTGCCTTTTGACTCATACTGACAAGACCTCTTGATAGGAGAGGAGCAAAACTTGAAGTATTGATGGCAGAAAATCAAGGCTTAGAAAGGTAATATAAAACATAGCGCATCCTCTGAAGACTCTGCCGGACTGATAGAACTGGGCAAAAAACCCAGACAAATTCCTACAAACCCTCACTGAAGCTGCCTCAAGGAACTCTCCACTCTGGAGAGTAACTTTGCAAATGCAAAGTTGTCACAGCCTGCACAGCCATTGCACAAAGCTCTGTGGAGAAGTGCTGTCATGCACTCCTGACATGCTCGTGCACACCCGAAATGGCTGCCTGCAACAAGGATCCAGCCAGCAGCTTCCCACTCTCCCAGAAGACAGCGTGTTTGCTCTATGAGATAGCTCTGGTCCTACTAAAAAAGCCTGAACACAATCCAAGAGAAATCATTTCATGTCTTTCTTGTGTAGCACCACAGCTATCTTTTTTCCCAATACAGCAAATAACTTGTTCAGGAAATGATTTTCTGTGCTGACCTTCCATCAGACACTTATCTAGTCTGCTCAGCAAGGCAGAAAACCCATTTATTGGCTCTAGCAGTCAATGTCAATTCTTCCACTTCCACGCCAGTAATATGGAGGAGGCAGATAAATACAATATTCTCCCAAAGTAAAAATCAGCTAGACTTTGCAGAAGTTGTTTTCAAGCAGACCCTGGAATTAAACCTGCTTCAGTAGTACTGGCAGGTAATCTCTTGTTATTACAGGAGAGAGATCTGGTTTCATCCTTTTGTGCCTCCCTGCAGCGTTTAGCTCCCTCAGCCATTTCTGTCCTGCGGAAGATGGCAGACTCACAGGTGATGGTGCTTGAGGCCATTGTGGAAGAACAAACTCAATGAGCACTGATAGGGCCTCATTGCACACCTCCATTACAGGGTCCCAAAACAAACATCTTCCTCTCCTGGAGTGACACGTACACATCTTCCGCATGGGAAGAACACGCAGTCAAGTGCTGATGTTACATGGGTGATGCCCACCACACCTTCATTGTGCACCACCATGAGGGATGAGCAGCTGGACAGGATCAGCTCTTGAATGTGTCTAATTGATTCAGTTTGGCCAGTGGCTTCAGAGAACTCCTAGTTCTCTGCCAGTCTTAAATTTTTGCCTAATACAGTCCTCCTAGGGATGTCTTCTCTTATTTGATGTCAGTGAGGAGTTTGTCTTGTCTTAGCAGACAGCAGTCTGGCCTCCACTGCACATCACCTGGTCCAGCCAAGGGAACTACAGCAGAATGTTAACTACGTGACCATGGACCTTGAGCCCTTAGGAAATCACTGCATAGGCACTGCTGAACACGTCAGCAGAAAGGCACTCAGATGTTTGGCTGGGGAGGGCAGTATGGAAACCAAAGGAGAAGAGCAGAGGCAGACACGTGGATGGCGAAAACTGAGTCATCTACATAAGAGGAGGAAAAGGACCAAGATGCCAGATGGTTGCCTAAGAAAGATGCAATTCCTTTCCAGGTACTTATGAGTTCACATGCCGGGGATGTGCTGCTGTCAGAAAGGGGGACTCATTTACAGCCTGCATGTGAGAATTTCAAAGTTGTGGCAGTCTGAATGTCATCTCAGAGCTCTTGTTATACAAGTAATTCGTATTTCTAGTGATTATTCTTCCTTGGTCAGAAACCATGCAGCCAACTCCAACCTACAAAAGAGATGGAGGAGGTAAATTTGGGGACTGATTGATCTGGGCATTGTAAAATGTGTTTGTGGAAACACCCTCCTCAGTATATACATTCCTACTTAATGCTTCTGCTGGAGGTTTATGGCTTGCACATGAAAAACTTCTGCAAATACCTCCCAAAGGCATTTATGGTCAAACTCTTGGAGAACACCAGGAAAATCCAGAATTGGACCATCTTAATGAGACCCTGCAGAGTCTTCCACTTCAAAAAAGCCATTCCACTCAGAATAACCCATTGCCTCATCCTGGGGTGTATAAACACCCAACTAATCATCTGCCAAGCAACCCTTCACAAACTACCCAAGGAAATATTCATACCCCAACAGGAGAAATGACAGAAATACCTGAAAATTAGGTAATTCCTTTGCAAATATTACTACCTTCCAAATAGCCCAGGAGAGAGAAGGAGAGGCTGTGCAGTATACCCCTGATGACCAGGGACTTTCATCTGGCAAAGCAATGACCAATGTCTGGAACCATCGTACTTGGCTCCTGAGCAGCACAGTGACTGCTAGATAAAATTGCAGATAAATGCAGCACACATTGTGAGGCTGATGCTAAACAAACACCAAGATCCAGACAGGGGTGTGGGTCCCAGGCTGCAAGTGAGGAAGGCAAAGGAGCTTCCAGATCTCCTTGTACAGGTTAGGCAAAGATGTTTATGGTGGGTGAGTGGAGCTGACCAAGCTCCAGACCTCCTGCAGCCCAATAATAGCAAAAAATTGGTATTTCTGCTAAGAATGAATGTCTGTGGAGAGGGCAGGCTGGTGTATCTGGGGCTGTGCCAGGTGGGCATCACTACCCTTTTCTCTGCAAGCGTTTTTTTCTGCTAGTTAACATATATATATAGTTCTTAATATATAGTTACATGTGTATGCTTGCTAGTTACAATTTCACCATATGAAGAGTTCTGCTGTTAGGTAAATATTCTGGGAAAATGGATGCTTTTAATATTCCTTACCAGTTTTATTGACTTTTACTACTAAGATCGTAACTCTGCCTTAAACTGAAGGACATCTCATATGGGCTGAAACATTTTGGATACACCTCTTCTACCTCCACCTATGCCCCCTCTAATTAGCTTGTGATGAGATTTTTCATTGAAAGGGTCTCAGAGCATAGGAGATATGTGCACGCTCATGCCACATTTTATTTTTATTCTGAATTATTATTTATTTGTGAGGTTCACTTTTTTTCCCTTTTTAAAAATAAAGAGGAGTTAAGAAACCTGAGCCAGTGGGAGCCTTTGGATACCAAGTCCATTTCACGCAAAGCCCCACTATCAGCTTTCAGTCTTTGAGAGTGATTTTAATGACATTTTCAGGAATTAGGTTTGCAAAAGCAAGGCTGTTATTAGATATTCAGAAAACAGAAAGGTAAGTGCTGTATTCATTACAACATTACAAAGCTATGTTGGCACAGAAATAGTCAAGACTTTTCCATCAGCCTTGTACTTAAATATAGAATTTAAGAAATTTTTACAAGGTAGAGAAAGGGCAAGAAATTATTGGCAAAAAGGGGTGGTTCTGAGGTTACAGAATCCAAAATAATTTTGGTTGGCTGACCAAAAGCTAGTTAATTTTTCTGAATGCTCCACAATCCTCATGTAGGTGGTACTAACTCATATTTGCCTTGCCCAGATCAGTGTATCAATCACATAGATTTTATGAACAGGGAAGAATGTAACAGCAGTATGAGCCCAAGGACAGCGGGCAGCTCTCCCAAAGGGAGACACTCATCCTCACCATTAAAGTCAATCTTAAGAAACCATGTAAAAGGCCATCACCTTAGTTGTTAGGCAAAATCAGTAGCAAAGCCAAGGGAGGTTTGCTTGTGTGGGAGGGACTGGAGAAGTAAAGCCTCTGTGCATGTGTGAGCGTGTAGAACAGGGCAGAAAAACAGTTGTTTATGCAACATTAAAGTTGAGAAACGAAGCAGTCAAGCAATGCAGCGTCAGGGTTGAATGCTCAGCTGTAATGTTGCCTCCCAGTATTTAAGTGTTGGCAACGGTGGGTTTTGCACCTTGCTATGACTCCATTCAATAGGCAAGAGCTATGAAATACGCTGTAGTTGGGGTTGTTCAGTGACAAGTCAACCTGTGATCATCCTGCAAGGGGAAACGAAAAAGCAACACTTTAATCTGAGACCTCACCATCCTTATGACCCCACGCTTTGCCTTTGATCTCCAGGTCTGTGCGAGCTGTGCCTTGGTGCAGGGGTCACGTCGCACTCTCAGCAGCAGAGATTTGTGCCTAAAATAAGACTGTCACTTAGCTGACCGCAAAGTGTTTCAGTCTGGATGCTGGCCTCCAAAAAAAGAGTCTAAAACTCTCACTGTTGGTTTTAGCTCCTGCCTGCTCTGCGGATGGGCACCGGGGAGCTGAGTGTCCCTCACTGCCCCTGCAGCCCCACGCACAGCACATTGCAGGATCGGCCTTTCCTACTCACCATCTCCTAGGGAAGCTGTGTCTGCACTGCAGTACCTGATTTTTCGTTATTCACTCAGTAATCAGCTGTTTCATGGCTCTTGATCTAGGATGCTCCTCATAGCTGACACATATCAAGCCAACTGCCCCTTCCTGCAAGCACAGGAGCACCTGAAAATGGTGCTGCAGATGATAACTCTCTTACAAAGTCCACTTCATCTCTCAGGATCCAGCTGTGCAAGACAGCCAGGGCAAGCACAGTGCCATGGCTTATGATGAGACCTTTTTTCTCCCTTTGAGAAATGAGAATCTGAGGCTACAAAGGGACAGATCTTCCACGTCCCTGTGCCTTTCAAAATTTCCAGCTTATTTTGCATATAATTCCAAATGGTCAAATCTAATGCTGATATGACTTTTGTTTATTTTTCTTTCCTCAATGTCTGAGTGATTCTTTTGACTCAGAAAATGGATTTAACTATCATTTCAAACAATCGCTAATTACAGGGCCTGAAACGTAATACTTAATTCCAGCCTCAAAGGAGCCAATGGTTCACATTAAATATCAGATGAGGCGAAACATCTCAATTTAGTCTGGCTATACATTTGTCAGATTTCTGTGCGGAATGCACGCATGAGCAAGATACAACCAAGACAGAGGAAATCAGATATCATGAAGCTCTCAGTAACACTCAAGGAGCGTAACCCACGCCATTCGTCTTAGGTACCTTGAAGTTCAGGCACTGATGAAGCAGATTTTGGGTGGGACATCTAATATGCAGAGAGTGAGAATTTCAGCAGCGAAACAAATTATTAATCATCGATCTCTCTATTTTCATGTCTTAAAGATGCTGAAGCAAGAATTTTGCAAATTTAGGAGAGCAAAAACAATGGAAGCTCAAGGAATGGGGTGAGTTGGTGGCACGTCTCCCAGGTACACAGAGGTAGACAAGGTCCAGTGACAAGTGGGGGCACAAGAAGGGTTTTCAGATCTTCATGTCATCGTCTAGGATGGTGCCAAAGCTGCCAAACTGGAGAGATGAGTTCCTACAGCTAATTACCACAGTTTACAGACACTGAAGCTAAGGTGCATATTTTCAGAAGGGCTGAAAGCACAGGCTCCCAGTATGGTGCAAATTAAAGCAATAGCTTCGTTAACTATCGGATCCAACATGCAACACATTGCAGCAGTAGCCCTAGGAACGAGGGACCACACTGGCATGCAGTGGAGGATTAGCTTCTGGGCTCCTCAACCTCGCCTGGGTGAGGTGGAAGATGTATTTCATAGTTTTTGACCATGCCCTTAAAAAAATAAAAGAATTACAAGCCAAACAAAATGGCATTTTACTATTGCCAACTAACATGTGGATTTAGCTGGCTCATCTTCAAATTCTCAGGTTTGAAACTTCTTGCCTTTTCTTTTTACAGGCATTTTTCTGCCTGACATTAAACCTCACATTACTCTGTGTTTGCTTCAGAAAGCCAAACACTGTTGTTTGAGGGAGGTTACAAACTGGACACAGATTATCCCAGTAATCCCATGCACAACCATCCCAATCAGCTCCCTCAGCGGGAAACCTCCATACACAGCATTTCAAGGGTTCAGGCACATCCCAGCAGTTATTTTTCCTGCAGTCCTGCCGCATCTGTGACTCTTACGCTGGAGTACGCCTAACACATCCAGCTGCCCTGGAGCCAGGGCTTTACCTCTGCTCATTCACCATAAAACCCTGTTGTTCTGTGGGAACATCTGCTCATTTGTGCTCCACCCAAACACCCCACACATTCTTCAGAAATTTCTCTTTCTACAGGACTGGTTGCTTTTTGCCAGCAGCAATGTACGCATTTGACATGCTAAGAAAAAGTATTTAACAGAAGGGAAAGTGTGTTCCTCATAAATTATTCTCACTGCAGGATGAAGAGGAGCAAACTAACACTGCTGTAACTTTAGGAAACCCATTCGCAAAAGGAAAGGAGCTTAACTGAGTCAGTTAAAGTGAAATACCTGCCATTCCCTCTCCACAATATGCTTCAAAAAGCGTTTATGGTAATTTACCCAAATCACTACTGGACTAAGTGACTGAGTGGCTGTACAACACCCTGGGAACCGCACTCCTCTCATGTGAATCCATGCTCAGTGAGAAACCAGGAATGGATTTCTACCTGTGCTTCCACCTTGGCTTCCGTGAAATGGGCTGTGAATTTGGGGCTGGTTTCTGGCCAGCTGGGACAACTATCTTTCCTTACCTCCCTGGTGGTGATCCATACCTGACACCAAAGACTGAATTTGCATGGAAGAGCAAGAGTCCTGCTCTGGTGGGCATGGGAGAAGACACTGTGCTGTGCCAGACAAATGCAGGATATGGGGTTTATAGCAGTTTTCTATACTAATAGACCCTCCCATTCACAATTCCAGCCCAAAGAAGCAGGACTTTTAATTCTTATTACTTTTCAGTCTAAGGCACCAGCTGGAGCTCTTTTTATTTGACTTTGCATTGTTGAATTTGGAGGGTACTTTCCAAGGACTGTTTACAGCTTTTCTTTGCAACTATAAAATCTAAATGTCATTTAGTATCATGACCACAACACCTGAGGTTTCAAAGAAAGGAAGCAAATATAACAGTTACCAACTCTGTTTTTCACTCGCATTTTAGATAGTGTAATTTTTTTTTTAAAGACAATTTTCAGACATGAGAATATCTATAAGTTTTGCAAAACCAGCCCATGGTTCCATTCTGGCTGCACTTTCCCCCCTTTCCCTCACTCTAAGGCAGGCATTGCCTGGAGTAGAACAGCCTTTTAGATGTGTGGTGGTGACTGGCCACTGAAACCTCTGTGAGAGCTTGTATTTCAGTCACGCCTGTGCTTCGCACTTGATCTTCAGCCATATGAAAGCAAGTGAGTAATACTTTAATATTTTATGGCTAGATGTGCTGATTTGTTGCTAGAACTTCTTCTCTCAGATAAGCCAGTGTTCTTCTTTGGAGCTTCATTTTGAGTTTGCAGTTTCTGTGCATTTTTCTCATCAGGATGCAAACAAGTCTCTGTCTGAGCAGACATGGCCAGAAAACCTTTCCTGGGTTTCTTGGGTTTAGTCTCATTATTGTATTTAAGTGTCACAAGACTGAGATCTCATGGCATTGGGCAGGGCACAAATGCATGGCACCTGACACGTGTCCTCCAAATGGCTGCTCTGGCAGGGGCTGAGATGGAAAACCAAGCTGTAGTCAGCACCAAAGAAAGTCAGGCAAAGAGCATAGAGCCTCCAGCACCCAAAAAGCCCAGCTCTGAACTCCAGGAAACCTCTGCTTACATCCCTGCAAACCCCTTTACTTAGTCCTTTGCAAAGTTACCCAATTGGTCCGAGTGTTAAGCAAAAGGGGTCACTTTTGGGAGCTACCTTCAAGCCAGCTGGTTACTCAAGAGTTGCCTCTGGTTGGATGCTCAATGGCCAGGGATTTTTGGTGGACAAAGGTTCTGTAAAACCTGTTCAAACTGCAGCAGCGCGCTTCTTCCCTTCGCTTCTGCAGTTTCAATTAATCCAACTTGATTTAATCTCTCATAATTGTGCAGTGTGTTTTTATTTAAATTTGCCTCCAGTCTCCTACCAATTAGTACATCCACGCATAAGTGATGTCGGTACCTCAGATCGCACTGGACTGCCTTACTGTTTCATCATTCAGCTCCTAAAACACTCCGGGTGGCTGCCAGAAGCTGAGTGAGGGTATTTCTCCCTCAAATTCCAGACTGAGTCGTGAAAAGCTTTTTGTGATCACAAGGGCTGCCCTGCAACAGCTCCACATGCAGGGAAGCCCTATTAAACCACCCTTAGAGCCGTGCGTCTTATCTGCCACACTTTTCCCCTGTGACTCTCAGAAGTGGTTCCCATAGGAAGCAATGTGCTGATTTTAGTTTGCAAGAGAAAGTTCAGGCTGAACAGCTCTTACCAAGTTCTTTGAACCCAGTTCCAGCTCCATTCTGCCATGTTTAATAACTTCCATAAATCACTTAATTCCTCTGTAAGATTAAATGGCTGGTTATGCATGGTGCTCTCTGGCTTCCCTGGTACCATGATGGTAATGCTGGCATTTCAGGTGTGAACTGGGATGACCAGTTGATAACTGCCATCCAGGTACAGGCTGCAGGTGTATGTAGGGCCCCTTGCACCCATGTTGGCCTTGGTTAGGGAAAGAGTTTGGTGAAACAATCTTCAAAACCCATTTTCCTGACACAACTGGAAGATTTGCTAAGTCCCTTAGAAGTGTATGCATCGGACAAGGTTAGGCCAGCAAAAGCAAAGAATGAGAGGTGAACACACACTTCTCAGCTCCTCACTTTATGCCCACAATGGCCTTCACCACCTTCTTAATGCCTGCATCCCACCTGCCCTGATGTTGGAAGAGAAACTGAGGGAGAAGCAAGATTTTCTCTAAATTCTCCTACTGTTCCCACTCACAATGTTGTTGAGATAAATGTGTGAATGCTCTCCTGTCTAACAAAATTCTCCATAAAAGTGGATGGTAATTACAACTATAATGAGCACAAACTAGAGATGAATCAGTTTTGTACTTTTTACTTGTCTGGAACTACAGATTATGTCTACAGTTCATCTTAGAAAATATATTCGTTAGCATGATTAGATCAACACCACCACAGTATTCAATATTACTTTGCCTTTGGCAGCAGCAAGGACAGCTGGGCAAAGCAGCACTTAACATGATGCTAGTTAAGGCATGTCAGATAATATACTTTCCAACATGAGGCAGTCTCCCACAACAGACAAGCCATAGCAAAGGAACCAGTTTCGGTGGTCACTGAATAAATAAAAGCCTTTCTGAGGTTATATATATGGGATGGGTCAACACCCACCCCAGTAGGGACCTCCCATAGCAGAGGCAGTCCTAAGCAATGGCAGCCTATAGGAACAAGCCCTAGAGCACCATGCCACTGGCATCAACAGAAGCTCTGCACACTGCCAGCAAAGTTTGAAATATGGAATTGGGCATTGCTGGGAGCTCTAGCCTGGCTGGGGAGCTCTTGGAAGTTGGTTTCCAGCTAACTGGCAAGGCATACCAGCTACGGAAGGCTTCTTGGACACCAGATCAGTCTGTGTCCATGCACTTGCCACAGCCGCGCTCACAAGCAGGGCCTTCCTCTCTGTGCACTTCCCTAGTCCTGGAGGCACCCTGGTTTCCATCAAATTGTGCTCCTTCCACTCTGGTCGTGCTTTCTCAAAGCTGATGTTGTGAAGGTTTGAGTTGCAAATGCTGTCTCACTTTATTCACTCAAGCAACATTCTTAGTTTCAAACGCTCCCTCTTCGGTGGTTACAGGCACTCTATCTTTGCAAACAGGTAGTTGAGATGCAAATGGTCTAGTTGAATATCCAACATACTCAGAAATAGTTTTTTGGTCTGATAGAGCTAACAAACCTTGATGTGCCTGTAAGATGTTTGCTCAAGTTGCTCCTGATGCCTTACACACACAGGGACAAGTGAAAATTGTCTGTTAGGTCAAAAATAAACACACACACCCTGTAACCAACACAGGATATGTAGAGAGACATAAAAGATCACAACAATGCATTATTGCAGCAAAGATACTATTCTTCAGCCATGGCAGAGATCAGCATAGGTTGGTCAACACAGCAGCATTAGAGCAGCACCCGAGACCCAGTCAGTGAGCATCACAACCATTTGGGCTTCACTCAGTATGCTACAGACTATGCTAAGCCAACTCCGCCAATGTATAGGCCAGCATCAGAGGTCTCTGAAGACTGCTGTCATCATCTGAACTACATCTATGTAAGCTTACTTGTCATGCATCAGGATACAGGCACCACTGGCTGGCACTTTCCCCTGCTGTAATCCAGTCCAGGTGCTGGCAGTGGGAATTGTCCTGCACTGACTCTGTCCCACCAGAGGATTCCCCAGTCCATGGGAACTCTTTCCCTTAGCAGTTTAGCGAGTTTTTCTGGTTTGCTTTGCATTGCTGTAGTGGAAGAGAGCAGCTGGTATGGCTACTCTGGCTGACTGACTCCTACCCAGCTGCCTAGGAAAACTCTACCACAGAAGCAGACATGAAAGTCAATGTTTCAGAAAGATTTGCCCTAGCTTGAGAAAAGCCAGAGAGCTGGTGTTGCAAAGAGCCTGGGCCAACAGCCTGAAAAGTCCACACAGCAGAAGTTACTTTTTCCTCGCGGTCAGGAGAGATTTCTAACCCTTGCCTTATCTGCCAGCCTAGGTGCTTTTATGGATCCCCTCAGCAGAAGATCTGCACGCTGCATAGATATGCCTGGGTTAGTGCTTTCTCTTGCCTTCGTTTTAAAGATGGCTAATTGAAACACAGGCTAGACTAGATAAAGGACCAAAGACTAAAGGAGCCTGTAGCAGAGGGGAGATGGGAGCTCAGCTGAGCACCATTTCAGGACTCCCACCCAAAATCTATCTATCCTCCACAGTGGAGTGCCTGAGCACACTGCCTAAATACAGCATCCCATCTGTAGACCCAAAAGGAAAGAAAGTCCTCTACAAATCTTTGTGAACTCCTTCTGCCTATAAAAATTAGTAAACCCTGCTTTCCTTGCTATTAAAAGATGAGACTTGGTTGGTTGCCTGCATGGATACAGCCCCTGCAGACAGTCATCTCCCTTTTCTATCTAAGATTAACTCATGTTTACACCTGTAAGTCTTTTTTCCCCATGAGAGGTATCGAACATTACCAGGAGGTCTACAGAGTTCTCAAGAAACCTGAGTTCCCAGGTTGCAATGCCAGAAGACGAAGCCAATTTAACTCATGATCTCTGAAACCCTGGGGCATCACTACCCCATGTCCCATCTCCTAGCCACACAGCCTAGCTCTAGTCCCTATCAGACTCTTCCATGAGCCAACTCAATACACTTGACCAGCAGAAGACTAACCTACATCTTAAAGGGGCAGCTCACTGCTGGGCTAGGAGTCAACAGCTCAGAGAGGGGCTGGCAAACCCCAGAGCTCAGGAGGGGCCATGAGACAACACAGCCTGGGGCAGAGATGGGAGGAAGAAGAGGAGTGAGGTAGGGGGTTGTCCTAGGTGAGCTCTTGGGTTGTCCTTGGATGGGCCCTTGGGTTCCCCTAGGAGGGAATCCTGGGTTGTGCTAGGAGGGACTCTCCTTGTCCTTCAGCTTTTCTCCATACGAATGGGTAGGCCAGGTTTACCGTCCTGTGCCACTGTCGCCATGCCAGGGGCAAGGGTTTTCCCTTTCTAGCTGGGGACAGAATGGGAGGCAAGAAGCCCCATGCTCCAGGAGGACCTCGCAGCCTGAATCTGATATGCAAAGTGTCCCCAAAGAGTCGTGAGCTGTACCAAGACAGCTCCCCCACAGCATCAGAAACAGCAGTCCCTCAAGAGAAATGTCTTTCCAGTCACAAGTTTAAAAATGATTTCTATTTGCATTGCAATGAATTTGCCACTGGCAGGGGTTGAAACTCAGGAGTTAATGTACTGCAGGTTTATGGTAAATGAATGCTTCTGGAGCCATAATTCACATTAATTGACAGAAGCTGTCTACAGCACTATGAAATATGCACATCATAGCTGCAAAACAGGAATCCCTGTGTGCATCGGAAAACAAACAGTGCCTTTTGCTTCCAAGGGCTGTGATTGCTTCTCTTTTTCACATCAAATAAAAACTGCTAGTTACGTCCGCATCTGAAATGAGGTGTGAATAGTCAAAGGCGCATCTGTAACAAACCAGCCAAACACAAGAACTGGGAAAGGAATGTACCTGAGAAACAGCCGACCATTCCCATCCATGCCATACTTTGATCATAAAACACACTGAACAACCAGTGAGCTCAGGGCAATGAAAATCATCAGGCAATTACCATTTGTGTGACCCATTTTCATCACTTCATTTAAAAAAAGGGGCCAACTGGGGCAAACTGGCTTAGCTCCACTGACTAGAGTACAATCAGCCCCCTAAGATTTATCTGTTTGGAAAATGCATATATTCTCTGAGTAGATCCACTTTTAATGACTGAACTGGATTTACAGCCTTACAGATATGTTTAGGAGAAGAGGTTCAGTTTCTCAGTGAGGGAATTAGTGAAACCAGTGAGGGGATGTACTGGGGAGCGCTGAGCCATGGACAAGTTTGTTAGAAATAGAGGTTTGTGAAGTGAGATTTCAAATATTGTGTACAGAGGGACTTCATGGCAGCAAGGGAAACACTCTGAAAATCTCCATTTTTGTCAAAATGTGTCACCACATCAAAGCACAGCCACCCTGTGAAGGTATTTGGGTTTGACAATGTATTTGGGGACGATTTTCTGGAAGTTTGAGGAATCTCTAGCCAAGAGAGGCATCATGGTAGAGTGTGGATTTTTTAAAACGAGCTTTTCGACCCCAAACCAGTAATGTTAAGAAATTCCTTTTTAGGACACCATTCTAAAACAATTCTGTCCTGTTCCTATGAAAAAATGAAAACTAGCTTTGAAGCTATGAAAGCTGTCACAAACAGAATTATCTGCTTACATCAATAGCCCTAGGGGACAATGTTTGGCTTTAGAAAATCCATCCTAGACCAAGAAACCCAGCTAATGCAAGTTAGCTCTCACTGCAGTTGTAAATAGAGGTTTTTTTCCTCATTCCTTTCCCTATTAATATTATTGAACACTAGTAACTTCAAGGAAATGTATCGGGAAGCAAAGTTCTCTTTCCAGATTACACACAGTGAAGTTTTTTCTGTCACCACTGAACACATGGATATAAGAGCCTAGGGGTGGTCTTAAGGAGGATATGTCCACCAAGTTTCTTGTATTTTTGCAATGATAAGCGACATGCCAGCTAACCCCACCTGGCCCCACCACCCAAAGCATTTTTCCATCACCTTCCCTGAGACCTGTGAAACCCCCCCATGGACTTCCCATTGGCCAGGATCCCCTCCCAGCAGACCCCACCATCTTCAGCAGAGCTCCCACCAAAGTGAGGTGCTACGCAGCTCCAGGCTGGCAAAGCAAAGCCTGGGCAGACGCAGGTTGAAGCGTGGTGTGAAAAGGGGAGAAGGTAAGAGGTGGTGTTGCTCAATCTGGGAGACTGCGCGAGGCTTGGGAGGCACTGTGACACGAAGGGTGGTTCACCCTTCAAATCTAGCTTCTACCAGATTTTGCCCTGAAATAAATCTTGCTGTAGTCCTGCCTAAATTTTCAGACCCAGGGTCCAGCTTTGTATCTTACACTCCTTACGCATCTGGAGGAGCAGTGAGTATCTCATTATTCATTCACTAACTAACGGCAGGGCTCTGCCAACCTCCTTCACGTGGAGTTGTTCCTTCTTCCCAAGAGGGGTCCTGGTACATTCAAGATGAGCACCCAAGGACCGAGCCGCTGCGAGTGAGCTCACTGGCGGCAGGATTTGGCCCAGACAGGACATCGTTACTGAGCCTTAACTTGCCCCTTCCGTTAGCAGAGCTGTTCTGCCGGTTCGCTCCTGCGTAACTAGTGAAGAAAACAGTGAACGATGATTCCTTCCCCAAAAGGCCTGAAACCCGTGAGCCCAGCCCTGTAATCATCACTCCCACGGCTCTTCCTTGACTTACACAAGCAGCTCCACGTGTGGATGAGGTTGGAGGATTTTCAGGATGAGACCTCAGGTAATCCTGACCTGACCTGACTCACGAAGGGGGAGGAAGGAGTTCAATCCAACTGGCTTGGGAGGCGGTTCATCTTGCCAGAGGTGCCTGATGCCAGTACCTTTGAAAATAAAGAATTAATCATCTTTCTGATTAAGTTTAGATACCCTTAGATGGGCAAGGAGAAACGAGTCAAAGCTGAAGACACCATCAGAAAGGAGTGGAAGAGGAACGGTAAGTGTCGGGACAAATTGTTCTCATTTGGAAGCTCCGATGAAAAGAGGTGTTGAATTGCAGGAGATCTGTCTTTGCAGCTAACAGCCTGGCCTGTGAAGCCTTCCTCTCCCACCCCAACCCGGATGATGAGTGAAGGCAAACAAGGCTTTTCACTTATTTTAAACCTGATTCTGCACCATTCAAACCAGGCAGGCTTTGTCATTAACCCCACGTTCACAGGTGGGGAGGGAACACAGCCCCCTCTGTCCTGCCTACCCCGATGGCAGCAAAAAGACCATTTCTGAAACATGTCAGCTAAAATATTTGAACGAGCAGGTTTTCAAATCCCAGTGTGGACAGAAGGAGCTGCTTTTTTAGCAGGTGTTAGCAGGAAGAGATAAAGCTGCTCAGTTGAAAATATGTCATCATTCATTTGGAAATTTGTCAGTACAAGTGTGTTAGCAGCTTCGCGCCAAGTCTGGACAAGCGCTGGAGGAGGACAAGGGCTGAACTAGTGAGGAAGGGGAGTTAGAACTTGCTCTGAGGGCATCCCAGTGCTGCAGTACTTTGAGTAGGGGAGACAAAACAACTATCCTCTAACAGGAACACTTTAAAACCAAGGGGTTTAGGAAAGGAGTTTGCAACTGCCAGCATTTTACACCTGCTCCTAGCAAAGTCTGAGGCAGCTGTGGCCACATGGAGCCTTTTCTGCATTAGGATTCCTGAGGCTAATGCTATTGTGGGAGCTAAACCAGGTTTAGCAGCAGTGGGACCACTACAGGAACCAGACACAGATGGACAGAGCCGGAGAGAAAAGGGGTCACCTCCCAAGAACTCAAGTTCTTCTTGTGCTAGCCCCTGCTGCTATAGCTGCTTTGGCATCCAAGTTAGCACTTTGGATCCTGCATGCTCAGAGCAAAACCCAGCCTAGGCATCTTTATGTCCTTCCATCAATATCCATAGCAGAGCTTCAAGCACAGGGTTCGCTTGGCTTATTTTTTCTCCATGCAAAGTAGCTGCACAGTCCTATTTGCTTGGCGTTTGCCCAAGCAGCTGCTGATACAGTCCCGAAGAGACACAATAAAAAGGCTGGGGGAATGTACAAATTCAATTTAATGTGGAATGAGGGACCAATTAATCTGATCCCTGAGGGACACAAAGATATTTATTTTCCTGACAGTGTTGTGAGGGCTCCTATTCTAAGACAAGAACAGCTCTCATCCCTTGGATCCACACTCCCTCTGTGCAGATATGCCCAAATGGCCAGTTTTGAAGCCAGCTCCCAACTTGCTGCTTGCAACCAGATTTTGTATTTTGAGCCACCTCTCTCTTTGGCACAGACAAATTGGTATAAACCCAAGCCATGGAGGCACCGAACAGCAGCAAGGACAATGTGAATTGGGATGCTCAGATGTCTATCCTGTTTCCCAGGCACACCATGGTTCCTCTCCCATCCCAACAAATCCAGTGTGACACATCAAGTGGAGTGTCCCCTTGAATGGCTCTAAAGGATTATTAAACATATTCATGTGGTCTGAATGGAGTTATAAATAATAAATGGACAGTGCCAATGCCTCAGTATCCAGGACAGCTTTCTAGAGCTATATCCCAGTCCACAGGTTGCAGAAAGAAATATTTAACCCATGTACAGTGTGAGCAGAACTTTGAGAATATTAATCCTGATGGTCCTCTGACTATTAACATCAGCACTAATTACCACCACTGCAGCTTTCACTCCAGCCTGTTCCTCCAGGTCTGTACATTAGCTCACAGTTTCCTGAGCAAAAGCATTTCAGCCTTCCCTGCCTTGCTGCACAGCCCTGCCAGGTCTCCTAACCTTCCTCTCCACGCTCTGCCATGGGTATCCGGATCCCGCTGTGCCGACCCTGCGCTGGGGCAGCTGTAATTGTGTTGCCACAATATTGGATTAACAACACGGTGACTCTGAAGGTACATCATGTTGTTAATTTCCTATCTGAGGAAAAAATAGTTGCTGAAATCAACTAGTTTTCATCATATTTGAGTGATCAAAGTTCTGTTACTGTGCTTGACCAGAGCTACCTCCTCCTCGGATAAAACAAGAAAAAACAATTTCCTGCCCAAATCCACTTGGGATACACAAGTCCCCTGAACGGGGACTTCCACCATCACATAACGTCAGGGCCAATCGAACGTGGTGTGCTGGCATGATGCACAGCAGCCACTGGCACCTTCACCGAAAACACATCCCGAGGGGGAGGTGGAAGCTCTCAGCACCATGGCAGCCACGGCACCGGGCCAAGAAACAGCAAACTTGGATTCAGCTCCTTCCTCAGGGTGAGGGGACTCAAAGACATTGCTCCCATGAGCCTGCCTCGACCACTATCCTGAGGAAAACCTAAGGGAGAAACCTGCAGCACGGGAGTCGACCTCTCTGCAGCCAAGAAGTGCTAAGCGACAGTCAAAAATGAGACCAGAAAAGGAAGAGCTGACTTTAGACTTCTGGCTGCAGCACTCAGCCCTGAAGAAAGGGGAGATCAAAATAATTTAAAAAATCAGCCCTTTGGGAAGTACAAGACAGCCTCAATTCTTTACCTCCAGTGATTTTAATGGAATGACTCAGACACTTCAAGTGCCTCAGACACCAAAATCCCCTGAAATATTTTGTAAAGGTGATCCATAGAGAAAGCAGTTTTCTAAGAGCAGGCAGCGACTGTACCAGGAGTTTAACCCTTTCCAGCAGTTCTGAGGTCCACTTCTTTTAGGAGCAAAAAGTAGGTTTTAGAGACAAATGAAACCACGTCCAAAAAAACCCTGTTTCCTGGCACCACACAGGGCTGACACGAACAGCCGTGCAGTGCTGGCAGTGTCACTGCAGCAGCACGACAGGATGGCCATGGGGACCAGCAGAGCTGGGCCAGGCTGGGCACACTGGTTTTTGTCTGCCCACAGCCTGCAGCTGGCAATGAGATCCCCTGAGAGCTCTGGACAGGTCATTACTGACACTCTGAAGGAGAGGAGAAAAAAGCTAATGGTTACCCCTGGGCCAAAATTGCTTTCTCTCCACATAGGAAAATTCTCATCAGTTTGGGGGAAATGGCGTAGCAGGGTCTAAGCATGCCTGAGCCCAGGTGAAATAATATGGCAATGCAAGTTCAGACACGGACCCAGGCCAACTTGCATGACCTTACAGGAGAAAGATCTGAGCTCTGATCATGAACACCAACCCATCAATATATCCATGATGATAGGAGATCCATACTGCATCCCTACCAAGCTTCCTGAGCTCAGCTCTTTTTGCAGTGCTTTGAGTGTGATCAGATACTCTGACCTCCTGCATTAGTTCAGCATGTCCAGGCAGCCCGAAACACGCTAAATGTATTCTTAGTAGGAGACAACCCCTGTTTTCAAGGAGTTTTTAGCCTAAATGCACCATACAAAGGGTGAGCTTCACACCATGAGGCATGGCAGGTCCATGGTGGAAGGCTGCGTTAGTCAGGCCAAACACCAAATCCCATCCAGGAGGTCACACTGGTCCTCCAGAAATCCAAGCAGACTCAAGCAGATAAAGGGAGCTTCCTCCCCTGAGACAAACAGTTCTTCTGAGCCATCTAGGGACAGATTTAGATACATGGAAGAGGCAAGACAAAGCCAGTGTGTCATCTCTGTGGCTACGTGTCAAGGCAAAGCAGCTTGTCCACCGCTTTGGGACGTGAGAAGGGACAAACCCTGCTACTACACCCAGCTATCCCAGGTGCAGGATAAGCCTCCTAGGGCATAACTGAAGAAGTTATACCTCCTAGGGTATAACTGAACAAGCCCTTCAGACAGTCTGGGCTGTCTCGAAGTCTCGAAGTCAGGTCCAGTCTCGACATGATGGAGCCAAAGCAAGTGGACTGGGGATCTTGTCACTAACGAGGCAAAGGAAACTTAGGGGAGTCGAATGGGGAAAACAATGGAGCATATGTTGTTCAAAGCAAGAATCGTCTTTTTCCTTTTCATTGTACCGTACAGAGGACCACAATTCCTGACTGGCAAATATAAGCACTTGTGCAATAAAATGAGAATAATAACAGCTATGGTCATTTTAAGGAAACTGAATGAAATATGATACATTTAGGTTGGATATCAGTTGCTGTTTCCAGAATTCCTTTAGTAATGGAGTAATTTGTCAAAGGAAATTAAAGAAGACACATTTCAGAAGTTTTTATGGATATTGGATGAAAGAAGACAAAATATATTTTCGATAAAATCCTATATTAATAGAAAGGAATGGAGGGGTTATGTTTTTTTTCATCTCTAGTTTCTGTGCATGCTCAACCTTTTACCCAGGGGGATTATCTCTCTCTTAACATGTTAACATTAAGACTGCATACTTCTCTGAAAGATACAATTCAGTGAAACACAAAGTATTGAGCTTAATACAAAAGTAAACGGGTGAAGTTCTGTGACCTCTGTATTTTGTAGGGGATGAGACTAGATGATCTAATGAGTCCTACTGGTTGTAACTCCGTCAATGAGTGACTTTTTAGAAGTGATTTTTATTTTTGGATCCTATGCAATTCTTTTTGCACCTTTACTAGGAGATAAGAGGTTTAGGGAGACCAAGTTGAATTAGAGATCCATATAACAACAAATAAATAAATATGCAGTGTTTTTGCTGACAAATTGAGGGTATCATGGATCAGCAGTTTTATTATAGTCTCAGAGAGAAAAGATCAAAAGACAGATCAATGCATCAGCTTTTAGTTGGTTTTAGATGGCACACTAAGGGATTAAGAACTCAAAGGATTTCCCTTCAGTCTCAGAGAGTTTCCAGAACATGTAACAGTTTTAGGTCAAATTATAATAATTAACTTGAGATAGCATGTTGACTGGAGAGGAACTTTGCCAAAAACAATTTTGCACATCACTTAATACTGACGTTTGAATTCAGAAGGGAAACTTGCTTTAGCTCACCCACAAGTTTATACAGGTTCAACCATTAAAAGGGAGGTTGGTCTTCGCAAAAAACAAGAGCTGAAAGTTGTAACGCTTCCCAAGTCAGATGGGGAGTAGTCCCAAGAGGATGATGTATAATGCAGCATAAAGAATGTTTAAACATACATGGGATCATGCAGCCGTGCAGATAGACATGGCCTCTTAAAACTCTGATAATCAATCAGTGACAAGATTGTTAATCAGCACTTCAATGTTCTTAAGAAATCCTCAGGAAACTGGTAAATGTAAATGCCAGGGCTTATTTTTAGTACGCAACTCATCTTTGATAACGAATAGGTGGACACTTGGCAGGAAAAGAAAATACAATCTTAGCCCAAAGTTGAAATTTTAGATTCTTATTAAAGAGCTACTGTATCTCAGCCAGGTGGGATTGCCCTGCTGCAGGAGTCACCGGGTCACCCCACGCAGCCAGCATCAGATAAAGAGCAAGGCTGTGTTAGGAGGAGAAATGGTCGTTTTTAAGGTCACAAGTAGCTGGTTTTTAAACAGAAACTATCCATTCCTTGTCGCTCCATATCCAAGTGAACAAGCAGAGGGGAGCTCGAATGTCTGCACTGGCCAGCCGTTAGTTGTATTCAATTTTATTTCAACCCACATTCCTCAAACTTCAAACTGTCATTACTTCCTATCGCCCCTGCAGGCTGCTTCACCCCTTTAGAGGAGATGAGGCAGCTGGAGAAAGTCATTTCATTAAAATAAAAACACAAAAAAAACCACAGAAAAAAAAAAAAACACAAAAAAGCAGGCATCTAGGCTCCGGCTTGAAGAATTAGACAGTCCAACAATCGCCGGGTCAATTCACATTAAGCCAAACAAAGAGCAGACGGCAAGAAGAAGATGAGATAAATGGCTCGGTGGCTGCTGCCTGTCCCTAATTCTCTGTTGACTTTCGCCAGCGCCTTGTCAGAGGGGGGCCGCAGCATTTGACCCCCCGTTTCCAGGCGCAGGCAGGGAGCGGGGGACACATGCAGCAGCGTTAAATAGGCGACTCCATCCCTGCGTGCCCCGGCCCTGCCATGGGTGACTGCTCTCCCGAGTCAGCCTATCAGGAATTTATTGCCTCTTCTCCATCACCCGGCAAAGGAACTGTCCCACAGATGTTGGCATTGTAACTCATTCAGTGTCACCGTGGGGTTCTCCGCCATTGTGTCCCCGCACAATGGGGCGGCATTCAGGGAAGGGCACGCCGGGGCTGCAAAGGTAGCCCGGGGCCCGCGACGTGCTGATGCGCTCTTTGTTGCGGCTCCTTGGCCCAGGGTATCGCCTGCCCTTGCACTCCCCTGCGCTGGAGGCAAGGCCTGGAGAGGAGCTGGCAGGAAGGAAGGATTTTCTGCCTTTTGTGGGCTCTTTCTGTGCTATTTTTGTTCTCCCGGACGGCTTTTGTTGCCCAAGGTAATGATCCTTGGCCCTTATTCATATCTCTGCTTTTGTCCGGGGGCCTTTGTAGGCGATGCGCTGGGGGTGAAGCCCGCCAGACACAGCACCAGGGCCAGCCCCTCCTATATATATAGCTATAAATAACTAGCTGTGAGTTATATAGCATGAAATCATCCTTGTCGGGGTATTGGCGGCAGGTTGCGCAAAAGGTTTCGCAAAGATACGGTAGGTGCAAAAGGTTTCGCAAAGATACAGAAGATGCACCCCAGCTCCGCAAAGCATCCCCAAGAACGCACCCCACCGACCGCAGAGGTGACGGGGTGATGAGCAGCATCCCAAAGCTCGGTCAGGACAAGCGTCTTCACAAGGCTGTCCCACGGCCACGTACTGCAGTCCCCCGGGCTGCTTTAAGCGCACACTCACTCCTATCCATAGGGAAGGCCAAGAAAAAAGGGTTCCAGGAGTGATGTGAACCAAAGCAAAACCCTGTACCGAACCTCCTGGGATGACGTTCTCACCCCTTCTGCGTGCTCCTCCCCTGGTGCCTGTGAGGGGACGAGATGGCAGGAAAGACGGGCACGCTGCTCTTCAGACACACTCCTATATGCACATAAACATAAAAAAGTAAAACCAGCTTCAGTCCTTGAAAGAAGAGGAGTTCCAAGGCCACATCTTTCTTCCCCACTGCCAGCACCAGCGCTATCCTCACCATACCCAAGCCAGAAAGGCAAAACGCGGGGAGGGACAGCCCACGGTCACACCGCTCCACACTGAAGCCTCCCCCGATGCCCAGTGCAAGTTTTGCTCCGGCTCCCTATGCAGAGCTCCCCCCCAGGCTCCAGACCTGCAAACAGTTATGCAAGTTCTCACATGCATACTATTAAGCATATTTGTTTTTGTTTTTTCAGGTTCAAGGCCTCGGAGTGTAAGCTCCGGAGGGTAGGGAGGCTGTGCTGTTCAGACATCTAAAGCACCACACCCAGCCATGAGGAGGAGAGATTTTTTTTAATTTTTTTTTTTTTTTTTTAAACTCCCATCCATCAGCTCAACAGCAACAACGGTGCCAAATGAAGTCTTTCCACTCATGCAATTTTTGCGGTCTAAAATTCACCACGTGTTTAACCGCGACGCCTTGGCCGGTCCCCGCAGCACCCAGGTTCCCAGGTGGTCCCCCGTCCCAGCACCAGCCAAGCCTGCAACTGTTTAGTTTCTAAGCTCAGGGCAGTCAGGCCAGAGTGGATACAGGCCAAATATAATATAGACACACACAGGCCTATATTATATAAAATACACACACACACTTACACATATTTTATGTATATACATATACATATGTATATAAAAATATATAAACTCACACACAATGTGTGTGTTTAAAATAGAACGCCCCAACCAGAAAATAAAATATTTTACTGCAAAGTGAATGGATTTTTTTAATGCTTAGAAAAACGTGTTAAAATAAAACTAGAACATTAATGAATCCCTGTTCAAATGCCGATGAAATACAGTGCTTCTTACTGACTGCACGAAAAATTTTTACTGTTTATTTATATCACTGCTAATAGGAAAATCTCATTTGGAGTGAAATATTACACTTGCTATAGAGGGCCCTAAGTCTTCGTGGCCCACCAAGCTGTCCTCAGCAGCAAACCTATGGTACAGAGGGTCTGGAAAACTCATGGCCTCGCTGAATGCAAGCTTGAAAATCGAAACTGAACTGGAGCACATAAACTTCACCCTCCTGCTGGGGTCCTTTTGCCCTCCTGAGCCAGGCAGTTTGCTCTAAGCCTGAGCTGGGGAAAAGCCTGCCCTCCACACCAGCCCTTTTTTTTTAAGCTTTCCCCTCAAACGGGTGCCATCCACTGTGGAGAGCTGCCTGGTGTCCCCACAGGCAAGGTGAGTTCCCTGAATAAAGTCCTTCTCTGTAGGACCTAACGTCCTGTCCGTGACGCTTGCATCTGAAGAGAGGACCATCTCCACCTAACACGCCCTGTTGTTTGATGGAGAGACCCTGGTGGGGGTTGGTAAACCAGCCAGAGAGGGTTTCTTGGTGGAGGTAGGCTTTGAGATCTCAGACCTTCAAACAGAAGCCACAAATTGTGTGGGCAGGTTTCCTGAATCATTACACCCTGTTATTAGGGCTTTCAGCTGGGAAGGGGAGAGACCTGGACTGTTCCAGTGGCAATTTAATTATTTTATACAAATGGGAACATCTTTAAAAGTTTTAGAGTCTGGGAGAGGCTTTGAGAGCTGCGTTTGGACATTTCTTTGGAGAAAGCAAGTTCAAGTCCCATCAAGCAGAGGAAAATCACTCATGGGAGTCTCCCGTATCCCAGATGAATACTTTAATTATTGGCCTGGGCACAGGGAGGAAGGGGGGGAAGCACAGCATTACTGCTTTCTCCAGTTCTTCAACTGACAGAAGTGATTAACCCTTCCTGGGTACCAGACCAAGTCCAAACTTCGGGCCTCCAGTCATAACAAGGCACCTCTAGTCCATGCAGAAGTAAAAACCAAAGGCAATAGAGGACACTTCTCTGTGGTGGTGAGGGTGATAAGGGTCCCATTCAGCTTCCCCTGTGGCCAGTGGCCAGAGATGGCCTTCTCCAGAAGGCCAACACAACCACTGAAGATGCAGATTTCCCTCTAGAGGGGCCTGTCTCTTCCCACTGAAGGAGGAGGGATCCCTGGCCACCAAAGTCCTAAGGCAAGGAACCTCCTCTGGTGCTGAAACGAGATGGGATGGATCACAGAATCCTAGAATGGTTTGGCTTGGAAGGGACCTTAAAGACTATCTAGTTCCAACCCCTCTGCCATGGGCAATCTGGGCTCCAAACCTCAGGGTTTGCTCAGCCCTTCCCCTCCTGAAATTCATTAATCACATTCTGTATGGTGCCCGGTGCACTGCGTGGATGCTCAGTTTCCCTGCATAAAGGTTATTCACACAGTGACCCATAACTTTGGCTGGATGGAGCACTAACATATGTAAAGGATTGAGCCAAGCTCTTGGAAGCTAACGGGAAAGAAAACAAACTAATATGCTGACATAGCCCTATAATATGGAGTAATCAAGAAAAAGAGCAATGCTAACATGGCTTGAACAGGACATGAATTATGTAATGCTGACACTGAAATGCCTGAACAATGGTGGGAGGAATCCCTTTTCCTCAGAGTTCAGAAGAACGTGGTGCCCTGGACTAGCTGGGAGGGGCAGCCTGCCAGGCCAGGCCAGCAGACCCCTTCCAAGTCTGATGAGTAACTAGTTTTAACCAGTTTAACAAAGAAAGCTTTCAGCATGTAGATATAATGATGGCACAACCCGAGGAGATAAAAGGAGAGGGCCAACGTTCACAGTCAAAACAGGCTAGCCTGAGACAGTTTATTATGGTGGATGTACCTGAGCTCACCCAAAGATGATTTTGAGATTCCTTGAGTAATCTTACGCAGCAAACCTAGCTAATGGCTGTGCTCTGGTTTTGTGTAAGTTGTAATTCACAATCACCATTGCATCAGGAGGAAAAATCATTAAAAATCATTTTGCTTTGTACAAGTTAGTCTAGAACAACATAAATACTGAGGTTCCTCAGGGAAAAGGCTTTCTTAAGCAAAATTACTGAGCACAGCTCACATTGGTTAGGTACCTCTAAACCCCCAAGAGGACATCTAGACTCAGTAACTCAAGCTTTTCAGCAGCAGCTCTTGCCCAGGACCATCATGCAACCAAGGGTAGCTCAGGGTGCAATGAGAGCAAAGGAGTCCCAACCGTAAGTGACTGGGTAACAGTCCTCCTGATACCCTTCATCAGCAACCAGACTAAACACCCATTGAGTTGGTGGAAAGAATCCCACTCACTTCAGTGGTCTTTGGATCCTGTCCCAAAGGGGAAAGCAATTTCCGTCACAGAAATATGCCTGCCACCTAGCTCATTTATTGCTCCTTTGTTAAATGTACTATAAAGACGCACACAATAAAGTTCCAGAAATCATCCAATATCAACAGTTTTCAGCTGGAGTGATTAACCAAAGCCCAGGAACTTGGAGAGCAAGCGTATTAATGTCTTCTGGCCACTAAATCTTTCTTGCCAAGCAATAAAAGAGCCAAAAAAAGCTAAGTAATTAGGAAGTTAGCACAATAACTCCAAATCCCAAAGAGGGTTCACTAATTGTTTACAGAAGATAGACTGTAATGAAGGGATGATTAGAAATATGTCAGCTGCAGGACTTTGATAGCAGCAGATCTGTCTTGGCGGGGGGAGGAGTAGACTACAGAGAGCAACAGCAGTCAAATAAGCAAAGGGCAAATTAGTGGCTGCTCAGCCTCAGAGGTTTTGCAGTCCTGCAAATATCTACTATATTGGTCTAAATGTAAGATGGCATCAGACGTGCCTGATATTTTGCATAATGGGAAACAAATTAAAAAGAAGTGGACACATCACGGAGCCATGGTGTTGCCTTTCAACCCAGCCGGGACCATCGACTCCTTGGGAGCAGTGCTGCACACAGCTGCTGTTGGAGCAGATGCTGGGCAGCAGTGACCCAAGGCAGCTTGTGCCATTGCAGCCATAAGAAATGAAGGCAAACTTGGGCAGCATCTGATTCTGGTTTTCCAGACCCTGTTGGTGCTGTTGACATTAGAGGGCATGGGGGCAGCCAGAGGACAAACTCAATACCTGGTGTGCTTGCTCCGCATCATCAGTGACTACACAGTAAAGTGAATTTTGCAATCGTTTTCATGTTTGGGCCAGTGCAATACATCCAGAGCTGTGATGCTCCACAGTCCTGTCTCCTGCACAGCTGCAGCCCACTGGTAAGTGTGTTAACACCTATAGCTTTGTGTCAGATCATGCTAACTGGAGCACAGGACAAGCCTAAAGGAGTGGGTGAAGAATTCAGGGCCATTTTATCTGTATAAAAAGTCAAGGCCAAACACAATCAGTCACATGAGGTCCTCTCACTGTTGCATCTCACCACTCTGGCTGTGCCAGGCACCATGTGTAGAAGCTTGAGGCACCTATCAGAAGCACAGCCAAGCAAACACACACACAAACATCCCCATGCCAAGAAGCTGATAACGATGTTTCTCTCTCTTCCAGGGCTTCCAGATCCAATTGGCTCAATTGGCTCTGTTTCTATGAGATATTTTATTTTTCTAATTTTCAACACTGCACACCCTGCCTGGAGCCCATTAAACTGTGTCCATACACCCCAGGACTCAGGGCTGTCCACAGCAGTTAAGTATGGGCTCTCAAGGGAGGGAGGAAATAAGGATGGCTTCTAATAAATACTAACAGGGTGCTTTAATGAGGCCTCTGGGCACAGGTCCATGAAGCACTCTGCACCTCAGCCCGACCAACGTAGTTTGTGTGCCCCATATGGTCCTCCCAGACCAAGCAGTCCCAGGGTCTCCAGTTAAACTGGCCGGCTGAAGACAAGGCTTTTTGCTCTGCTGTAGCTCCTTCAGACACACAGACCTTGTAGCTGGTACCAGGAATTTCTGCCAATGACTTCAAAGAGGGCAGGATTCAACTCATCATTTGAAACCCAGCCCCGTTCCCTGTCCTTAGGCAAGTGGGGGAGCCATGAGAACAGCTCAGAAAGCTCAGCTGCTTCAAAGCACATCTGCCTACCTTGGGAATCAAGAAGCGCCCCAAAAACACACCTCCCCTCTGCACCTGCACAGTGCTGGTGACCCTTTCGCACCGCCTGAGATGAGATGAATGCCCGTACCCTACTTGTCAACTGCACGGTCCTCAAACGTCTGAGTCCCTCCTATTTCACATCACACCCCAGCTCTTCCCACTGTCTACTGCCACAAAAGCTGTGACAGCCCAAAGGCTTTACCTGAGTCAAACACCCATAATCAAATGAGCAAAGGTATAATCCTGTCTAGGATGCATGACTTGATAGCTCAGCTTCCCTGACAGCAGTGGTAGAAAAACAGCACAGAAATATTTTTGTAGCATTATGGCAATCTCCTTCTTAATGAATACTTTATTGCACTAATTCGGCCTGCTTTGCTGCTTGCAGGTCATCAGTATGAAGTCACTCACCCCCAAAGGGGCTCGTAATTCAGATGTTTTCCCACGGTGCGGTGTTTCTCCCCCCATCTTGTCCCACCCAAGTGTGAGGCCAAGCAGAACCCCCATTTCCCCAGGAAGTCCATGGATAAATTTTGCAAATGAAGTGATACAATGCCTAAAAGGCCAAAGAAAACAGGGTGAGGGGCCATTCCCCAGCCCTGGGCACACAGAAGAGGTTGGCCGAGTGCATGTTCTCCCCATCCCAAGAGGATAAGTTTTGGAAACAGCCCCGCGCTCACGTGTTCCCCCGGATGGTGCCACAACACCAGCTCGGAGAGTGTGAGTTAATGCAGGCCAAATCTGTGCCAAGGCATTTGCTAACACTGAAACCGTGTGGATGGTCACAGGCCAGGGCACAAGACCATGTGTTGGCCATGCATGTCTACTAGTGGCCATGGAGCAGAGGGATCTGCCCACACCGACCTCATGATGCCAGGTCAGTGCATGACTTGTTAGACACAGAGTTTAAGAAAGCAAAGGCACCAAATTTTCTATACGAAAAATGCCCAAAGGGAAGTTCTGAAGGAGGCTTGAGACACTTCATGACTCCTTGGAGGAGCTGGTTCAGGATGCCACTGCATGCAGAAGCACGTAGCCTTGGGAAAGTTCCCTTTTGTCTCTGGGCCTCTGTTCCCCATCTACCCAATGGGAAAAACTGCTCATTCCCTTCTTGCAGGGGTGTTGTTGCAGTTGTACATCAAAGACCACAGGGTGTCTGGGTGCTGTGGGGACGGGAACCACATAAGCACCCAATCTGAGCTGAAAACACGAAGAAAGGCATTTTCAAACAGAAGTAATCTAAGTCAATTTTGTCATCTCCAACTTCAAAGGTACAAGCTCCATTATTTTGTCTGCTTAGGAAGTGGAAAAACCTTCTTCTTGTCCAATACAGATTCATGCCAACAGCAGGCAAAATTTTGGCCTATTGAATTACTTAACATCATTTTTAATTGAGGTTCCAAATTTCACCCAGCCTGGCTTAGGGCATGTCTACACAGATGGGCGCAGACACACGCGGGCTCCTCTGTCTGCCTTCCAAGCCAGCTTGACTCGAGCTGGCTTCAGCATCGCGTCGCGCTCACATGAGCTATCTGGCTACTTGAGGGGAACTAAAACATGCTCCTAACAGACAGGGTATGATATTTAAGCCCAGCACTGATGAACATGGCTTCATGGCTTCTGGAAGCTGGCTTGTGCCCAGTTGGCTTGGAGAGCAAGAGAGGAGCTCACATCTGTTTGCATCCATCCATGCAGGCATGCCCTTATATGCCTGTTTTCATGTTTACTAAATATCTTTTTATTTGGCCACCCACTAATGGAAGTATTTTCATGACAGCTTTTAGAAACTGTATAGCTTTCCGTTTTACTATTTCCTTGTACTGTACAAAGCCAAAATATTGTGGTGTTCACAATAATCAGCAAAAATCAGGAATAGAAACATACATTATTATGACAGCATTAAATAGCAACAAATTAATTGCATTTGTAAAATGTTTTTGTTTCTGATAATCACAGGTGCTATTTACAACACAGGATTTATTTCATACGTGGGTGTGTGCAATGATCTATTATTTTGGCAGATTCTTCTAAAAAAAGCACATTCATCAGTCCTTACTTCAATAAAGTATTCAACCAGAGTAAAATCTAAGAGACATGGAAGTATCCATGGAATGGATGCAGTCACAGGAAAACAAACCATCCCCGTTTCATCTGTATTAATGTTCAGCCAAGCTCGGGATAAATACACACACAGAGACACAGCTGAAACAATCTGAGTATTCACTATGATCAGTTTTCGGCATAGGCCACAGATACGTTTGGAGGGAGCCCAGTCACTGGAAAGAAATTCTCTGGACATGGAATAATAGGAAGTGCACAGAGTGTACAGAGGAAAAACCTTTTCACAGGAACACAAATAATTCAGAATTCGCAAGGACATAATTTACAATCAATGTAGTAATTTACTCAGGGAAGGAGGAAACTTAAAATAATTTATTTGTAGTGGCTTTCTTTGCATAAACACTGACCAAGATAAAGCTTATCAGAGGCATTCTTATAGCTTTTGTGTGCAATTGTAGTAGTCCATGGAGTATTAGTTATTTGGCAGTTAACTTGTTATTCTGATATAAAACATAAAAGCCAATTAAGTATATTTAACCATTCACTGGCCACTGCTGGTATAATGTCAGTGCTCCCATGACTCTCAATCAAAGTCTTTGCTTATGACATTAGTATCATGATAATGTTGCCAACAAATGGAAAAATGAAAGTTCCTACCAAAATAACATAGTCACTGGGGAAAGAAATTATAAGAGGAGGTTTGCAGAATTTGTCTTACTGAAAAAAAGTCTAGGACCACAAAACACGTGTGGTAGCACTAAGGCTTTCCTCTCAACAGCAGCATTTCTAGGCCTTTACTCAAGGCAGCCTCATAAACTCAAGCACATGGGCATTCCGAGGGGACAGCAGATTTCAGAGCCACTTTGTGAACTGTGAAGATCAGGTGGATCTGCCAGTCAAACGAGAACGGTTTTGCTGCTTGTGTCAGTGCCAGATAGCAACAATTTGTACAGCTATCAGGAGAGACGTTGCCATTAACAGTTAGACCTTACAATAACACAAATAAGAATTGCAATGACGGATCAAGGCAACATCTAGCCTGTTACTACTGTTGAAAAGAAACACGTGTTTCATAGAAAGGTAAACAGAACAAACCCACCAAAACTCTTGTGTTTTATATTCCTCTTGTAGCCTACTCTTCTGATGTGTGCCTGTACTATTCATCCTACCACAACCCTCCAAAATCAGAAAGAAGCTTGCAGGACTAAAATGCCGGTACGTTTGACCCTATGGGAGATCTCCATCCATCCTCATATGCTGCATGGACAAGAGATAGGAAAGGTTTATTGCTTGAACACCTGCATGGAGGCAGGAGGTGTTTCTGCAGCACCAAACCCCGATGCAACACCCAGCCTCGGAGAGACAGGGAAGAGAAAAGCAAGAGATTTGCTCTTCTCTCATGTTTGCTATGGTCACCATTTCTTGGAGCTTAATCCAAGCTCTTCAGAACTCCCAAAGAAATAAATTAACAAGGCTGGACACTGTAGCTGCCAAAACAAAAGATTATTCTACACTCATGAGAATTAAAATTACTTATGAGCTCAGAGAAAATCTCCTGTAAGGGGACAAATTTTCTGATCATCTGTAGAAGAAAATACCCCAGTTAAACAGAGAACGGTAACTAAACAGTTATTCAGGTTCGGCTGAAAACATTTGGCCTGTAGAGATTATTGATTCCTTGTTTATAGATGATGTGCCATACAAGACTGAGGGTTCGAAGGGCTGTGGGGCAATGTGAGCAAGAGGGCTTGAGACAGTTAAACTAACAAGATGATCGTGGGAACTGCTCTCCACACTGACCAAAGCTTAAGGTAAAGTAATGCCTCTAACTGTCATGGGATATCTAGTAGGTTTGATGAATTTCAGCTTTTAACCTTAGGCCCAGAATGGTGGAGTTCAATGCCAGAAGAATGAGGAGACAGTTGCTTATACCAACTTCTCCTTTGAGGGCCTACCCCTTGGGTCTTTTCTGGGGACACTAGTATCAGTGGCATCTATATTTTCATTAGCTTCACTGTACCTTTAGTCAGGTTCTACATCGATGTTTCAGCTGGGTACCAACCACAGGCTGAAGCTCATACAAGACCAAGCTCCCTAATTGTCTTAACTGCACAGATTCCAGCTCACATTCAGGTGAGCAAAGGTTCCAGGGTACAAACACATATAGCATGGACAGAAGTACGGAGGTGCATATCCAGGTGAAGAAACAATCTGGGGTTTGCTCATAATTTGGTCCCTGCACCAAAGGATGGTCTGGCCTGTCCTGCCTGCTCAAGGGACACAAATGCACTGAGGGTATCTACAGGGCTGTCAGAGGCTTCCTGCTGTATCATCTTTGCTACTGTGGCCCAAGCAAGGAAGGCTGATACAGAGACACCCTCTCAACTCCTTTGCCACATAATAAAGGCACACGAAAACAGAAGAACAGATACTTACAGTGCTTACACAGCACTCCCACAAACTTTTGCAACAAAATGCTATAAGTAACTGTTAGTTTGGATTAGTTCTTCAAAAGACCTTTGTAAGATGCTCATTCTCTACACATCAATAGAGAGTGGCAAGAGGAGGATTATTTTGGTGTTGCACTTCTCTTTGAGCTCAATGTTTTTACCCTATGAGCACCTAAGGATGGTGGAAGCTGTACCAGGTTCTGCAGGTTTTCCCACCTGATAGGTAGGTGAGTAGATAGTTGTTGTCAACCATCACCCAACCCACAATTGCCTTACCTTGCTGCTTTGCAAAAAAGCACACCTGTGCTTTGTCTCCCAAAGAATCTTACAGCAATATTTCTGACATGCATAAGTTACCACACTGAAGAAACAACTCTGTCCTTTCTGGAACTGAATATAGCTCCACATCCACTGTCAAGCTCTACCCAAATCTTCCACCAGGATTAATTCCACTTACAAATACCAGCCTGCAATTTTCTGTCTGCTGTCGAGCTAGACCGGGCATCCAGGAAAGTTTTTACTTGGTTTTAGCAGGAAAGTCTTGTCCTTCCATCTGTGGATTCCATCCATTGCTGTCAGCAAATGACCCTGTCCTATCCCATCTAGACTGCTCTCACCAGATCAGGAAAGATATGCAATACTTACAAGTGGAACATTCGGTTTCTCTTCATGCTCCACAGTTGCCAAAATAAACTCTCCACTAGATAGAGGCAAAAAGTTACTAACAGAGTGAGTTATGCCCTGATTGCTGCATTCCTCTGGGCATTCCCTGGGGGCTTGCTTGCTGCACAGCCTGGAGAGGAAGTGCTCTGCATCCCTTTCAGCATTTAACTCTAGCAACACCTCATGAATGAATGAGTGAATTAATGAACACAGAATATGAGCAAACAAAGTACACTCAGTCCAGCTCCTGATTCGCTTTATCCCACGCTCACTGGGCCAGGCTGAGGGGCAGGGGTATGTATTTGTGGCCCACCAGGCTCGTGCTGCATGAAAGCATCCAATTTCCTATTGGTTTTTAATTCCCTACTATTTAATTTTACTGAGTCTTTCCTTACTTCTCTTTGCCTGCACTGAAAGGAAAAACAAAAGCTCTCTCATGACCATGATGCTCCCTTTCCTTCATCTTCTTACCAGGGTAGCTTATCCCAGCCCCCTCTCCAGGGTGTGGTGGCCAGCACCTTGGGCTGTGTGCTATATGAGGCCATGCCACCCATCATAGTAAGCAATACAATATTCTCCCTGTTTAGTCTCCACCTCATTCCTTTCCCTCACCTCTATTTGTTTTCTCAACTGATGAAATGCACAGAGCAAAGCTTTTCCTCGCCTACAACCCTTTCCTGGTTAAAGCAGTTCATTGAAAACACTTTTCATGACCTGCACTAACCAGACCTTCTCATATCATCATATTCACCTTTTTCATTCCTGTGGCTTTAGTCACTTTTTCATTGTTGTTTCACCACTTTGCACATATGGAGACATGGCTGACTGGTTCATTCGTTCCCTAACCATCCCTGTGGCCTTTTTATACTGCTGTGCAGTTTGGGCTATACTTTGCTCCCCTGGGGTGGCACGGTGAAGACCCACACAGCCTCACTGCTGTTGGCATCTCACTCTCAGCTCCCCTGGGAACTTCCAGCTGTCCAGGAGCTTTTCAGACAATCAATTTCATTCCAGTGGCCTGAAAGGCCATCGCATGGAGAGATGTCCCAGGTGTACCTCCCTTCCACAGACCTAATGTCCCGTGCTCAAATCTCATGACCCCAGATTCATTATATTGTATGGACACCTCCTACTAAACACATGATTCAAAGCCTCTAAGGATTGAAGCCATATAACCATGAGTCCCCTGTCCCTTCAGCAAGTTCAATACACGCTTAAGGTTTATAAGGACAATACCCTAACATCAAGCAAATACTAAAATCTACTTTATGCTGGAGAAAAATAGAGTCATATCACATGGATGTGACAGTCACTCCCTTATCATGGCGAGATGACCTCCTTATCGCACTCTTGACTACACCTATAAATAACACCATCCTTCTACAAACAGCTGCAAGAAGCTGACTAGAAAAGCATCTGCTTTGTGCTCCCCTTCTGCTTTGTTGCCACGTCTCCATGCTGTGCCCCAGGTTGCAGTCACAAGGTGCCATTTGGGGTGACTGGCTGAAGCAGAGCTGGGAAAGCAGGACTCTCAATCACAAATCCCTTGGGAATACTCACGTCAGGCACTTCTCAGCACTGCTGCCTGCAAGGAAGTTACTTCTGATGTCTTTTACCACGAAAACTTGCATCTCTCCATCAGTTGACCTCATCCCCTCCCTCCCATTCTTGCTTCCAGCTATTTATTCACCCCAAATAACTTCCATGGCTGGCAGGGGAAAGGCGAGCCAGTTGTGAAAAGCAAATGTCCCACTGCATGCTGAGAGCTGGGTGCAGACCTGTTCGCACTGCCTCTGCTCAGTGGGAGCTGGGAGCTCTTTTCTACAGACGGTGTATGCTCCCTGTCCAAAGTCTGCCAATTTGTTTATTAAAATCTGTGTTCTATGGAAAGCATCAGTCTCCCAGCTAGGAGCAGGTGCTGTGTCCAACCCAGGCAAGTGCCCTACTGCCCAGCACAGCCCAGGTCCCCTAACATTGGACACTTGCTAAAACAGACAAGTGGCTCTTTTGGTCATTTGACATCCTCTAACAATGAAATTATAGCTTACCATGATGTCTTCAGGGCTGGTTTTGAGGGACAAATTGTACATTTGCCTTGAGCAGCAGGTTGCCTGCCTTAATGGGGAAAATATTTGTTTGCTTTTAACTGTTCGCAAAAACTGTTCATGTCCTCTGAAGTATTAGGATAGTTGTAACCTTCCAGAATGACATATTAGCTTTCTATTAAACACATTTCATAGAATCATAGACTCATAGAATGATTTGGGTTGGAACAGACTGTAAAGATCATCTAGTTCCAACCCCCTGCCATGGGCAGGGACACCTTCCACTAGACCAGGTTGCTCCAAGCCCCATCCAACCTGGCCTTGAACACTTCCAGGGAGGGGGCATCCACAACTTCTCTGGGCAACTGGTTCCAGTGCCTCACCACCCCCACAGTCAAGAACTTCTTCCTAATATCTAATCTAAATCTACCCTCTTTCAGTTTAAAATCATTACCCCTTGTCCTATCACTAATTCTCCATCTTTCTTATAAGGCCCCTTTAGGTACTGGAAGGCTGCTGTAAGGAGTCCCTGGAGCCTTCTCTTCTCCAGGCTGAACAACCTCAGCTCTCTCAGCCTGTCTTCATAGGAGAGGTGCTCCAGCTCCCTGATCATCTTCATGGCCCTCCTCTGGACTCGCTCCAACAGGTCCATGTCCTTCTTATGTTGGGAACCCCAGAGCTGGACACAGTACTCCAGGTGGGGTCTCACCAGAGCAGAGTAGAGGGGCGGAATCACCCCCCTCAACCTGCTGGTCATGTTTCTTTTGATGCAGCCCAGGATACCATTGGCTTTCTGGGCTGCAGGTGTACATTGCTGACTCGTATTCAGTTTTTCATCCACCAACACCCTCAAGTCCTTCTCCTCAGGGCTGCTCTCAGTCCACTCATTGCCCAGCCTGTACTCGTGCTTGGGATTGCCCTGACCCATGTGCAGGACCTTGCACATTTATGTGTTATTTTTAGGAATGGATGGCACAACCTGTATAAAACCTTAAACTGCATGAATACTAATTTTCAGAGTGGAAAGGGGACAAGTTTCTGAGTCAGCACAAGCCAGAAAAGCACCCTCAAATTAAATGGAAAGTGACTGGAACATGCAAGCACTTGGGGTTATCCTTGATATTCAAGATGTGCCTTGATATCCAGTTACCACAGTGTAGATATGAATTGCAACCAAGATCAGCTTCATCTAATCTACAGAGATCAATCAAAAGAACTCCTGTGATAGTTCTGGGCTTTGAACATGAGATAATTGCAACTGAAGCAAGCATTTTACACCTCAAAGTTAATTTTCTTCTGCCAACAGAGCTTCTAAGCCCAGGAGAAGGGTTGCACCTGCAGTGTCAGTGGCTTTGCTATAGATTATGGTGGGGGTTAAGAATCCATTTCTTGAGCCAACAGCAAAAATGTCAAGCTGATAAAAAGTTTCTGTTTATGAAAAAAAGTATCTTCAGCAATAGCAAACGAAGAGCTGAAGATCAAAACACTAGTTTAGGAGCATGATCTGTGCTGAAGCAGCTTTTCGAGTTGTCTGAGGATTTTAAGTTTCACAAGGCTGAGCTAAATAAGGTACATGATAGCATGCAGAGGCAAATCACCGTTACTCTAAATGGGCAGAGGGGAGATACGTGATGTGTTGAAACTCCTGAAACTGTCACTGGCAGAGGCAAGAATACAGTTTCCAGCTCTGCATTCTTAGCCATAAAATAAAGCACTCAGGCTATTACCCTGTCTCTATATGGTGTGATAGCTAGGCTGTGATATTTGCTAGTGGACCTGATTTCAAGAGGGAAAAAATATCTCGAGTTTCCAGTGAAGGCAGCTGTCTGGTATCTATGCAGGTCCTGCTTAGCAAGGCATCTTCCTACAAACCAGGCACTGAGCAAGAATGTTCCCACCAAGTATGTTTAATCAGTATGCAGAGACTGTATAAGAGGAAAATTGGAAACTTAACCAAGGCAAACAAAATGAATGGCAGATAGCAAATAAAAACAAATACAAAGATCTAATTTTACGTATCACTGGAAAATTTCACCAGCTCAAATGTCAAGATCCGCATTTAAATGCAATTTAAGCAATAAGGGGCTGATTTTCAAACCCACTTTCACCGTTTTTACCATCGCCATTTAAACATCTTATATTGGATTTAAAACTACGGCACTAAGAGTACAATAAACCCATGAAATTAATTCTGACTGGCTTTGATGTACTAGAAAATATACCTGGTGTAGACATAAATCTATTTTATTATAGGAGCTTAAGGACATTAACTTTATATTAATGCACTGCACACGCCCTCAGTGCCTTGCTGAGCCTCAGTGCAGGAGATGATGGTTAATGCCAGTTTGGCTGCACCCGGGGACACAGGCTAGCAGAGCTGCAGCCTAACTGCTCGCTTGGGATGGGGAGGTGGGTCCCCAAACAGTCAGATCGAAGATTAACTCACACGAGTGCTTTTAATAAAAATTCTGTGCTTAAAATCAAATGCAGAATGAGCAGGTCGGTATTAGCAAGCCTTGGCTGTGGGTGCAGCGGGGGGGTTCCCATTGCGCAGAGCTGGGGTGCGACGGGCTGCAGCAGAGCCCAGCTGGTGGGCATGTTCCAGCCAGCAGGAGCATCCCTGCAAAAGCCTCCGTTGCTGGGGTTATCAGCGCTGCGTGCCTTTCCACTTCGACAATCTCACTGAAGTATGCAGCTACTCAAATCAGTTTTACGTTCCTTTGCATGGACAGACACCAGCGGAATGTCCCTGTGCGGGCTGCGAGCACCGCAAAGCAGCCAAAAGACATCCAGTGGCTGCCTGATGACCTCTCCGGTTTCCAGAATAACTTATTTTTTCTGAGATTTTTCTGGACAGAAACACGTGCTGCGCTGTGCACACTGAGAAAGCGCCAGACTTTGGAGGAAAACCTCCTAAATCAGACATGCTCTGTGCGTGGCCTGTATACATACTGTACAGGGCTTTTGGTGAACACTTTTAGCAGGAGAAGGGTATTTAACTACCGTACATAAGAATTGGAGGCTTTGTCAATGTTCCTACCCTGCACCTCTCCAGTCAGCTCTCCTGACACACACCAGTGGATCTGTGACCTGGAGAGACACGTTTTGGGGTTCAAATGTCTATTATATGGCTTCTTGCACCACGTGATCCGAATTCACCAGCCCCAGTGATCAAGTTCAGTTCTAGGTCTCTTCAGCCCTGCTGACATGCTACTGGTAGTTATAAAGCAAAATTTGGGGTTGTGCTGACAGAAATGAGCATTACTGGCCGAGCGCCATAGGGCTGCCAGACCTAAGCTGACTGCCCTCGCTGGGGCACCACCGACCAGCTCCTGTCTGAGATGGATCCAAAGGAGAGGGAGCAGAGACACGGGGAATTTGGGGAAGAATTTCCTGGGGTTACTCTTTCTAATAAAATAACAAAAAATTCCTGAGCAATTGATGCAATTCTGAAACCAGGCTTTTGGCCGATTGAACTTGCTAGCTTTGGAGACCTGAAAAAAAAAAAATAATAAAAGAAAACCTTCAAGAAATCCCCAAACCAAAAAGAACAGCAATAGCTCGTATGAAATCAGGCCCCGTGCGTGGGACGTGTTTGGCCACGCTATTGCAACATCCACCCTGCGCATAGGTTACCTCACGCGGCAGAGAATGACCCCCACGAGACAGGTTTGGGAGATGAGATAACGCTCCTCCTCACCTTGCAGACAGCGGAAGGTGCTCGATGCAAAGGCTTACACAAGGATATTGTCACAGCCCCAAACTACCCTATATAAAGTCTCAGGAATGCGGGCTCAGCTTTTCAGCTCTTTGCAGGAACCTCTTCCCTCCACCTCAGATGTTTCCAAGCAATATATAGCAATGGCATTTATTATTATGCTTTTCATTAGGCATCAATACCAAGCCTTCCTTAGCTGAAGCCTTCACAGGCCCAGCACAGACCAAGTTATTTATTGCTTTTGCTCTGCACAGGAGCTTTTTGTGGACACCTTTAAGTAAAGAGCTGTGCTCCAGAAGTCATTTGCAGCTCCGCTCCCTGACAGTAACTTTTCGGCGCCATGAACTTACAATGTTATAACAGATTTACAGCACTCTTCTAACAAAGACACTGCTTTGCAGGGACCGTTCCCAGGCCACATTTCAACATGTAAAACCAGCTGTGTCTGCTCTATCAACATTCATTGAAGGAATTATAAGAAATAATAATGGGAGAAAACTTTCCTATCTCTCCTTAGATGCAGAGATGACTTAGTAATATTTGGCTTAAATAAGTATACACATAAATGTATGCTTTTTTCCAGATGGAAAACAAGCCCAAAAAATTTCAGCCCAAAAGCTGAAAATCGTAACAAATTGCTACCTGAAAACGAATTAAAATGGAAACCATTATGCAACTTTATCTTTGTTATGCTAATTTACAGCTACTATTCCCTTAGGCCTAGTATAATGCCAAACTCTAGTCTCTTATCAATCTTTCCCTAGGACAAGAGGATCATGTGGTCTCTTATATTAAAATATTATGCAAATAGATACTGTGAATTTTGGTTCAATTTTGTAACCCCGTGTCTTCAACTCCTCTTTCTGTACTGCGTTTTAGAAGAGCAAGAGCCATCAGACTGAGGTTACACAAAAGTTGCCTTTCCCCGAATTCATGAGCCTTGAATAAATGCGCAGGCACAGTGGGGCATGATACGGGGGTCTGCATACAGAGAGGAAAAATTGTACACGTCAGAAGCGTACAGCACGCTACAGACTAACTATATATTTTGCATTAACATTTTAATAGCTCAATCTCATGACAAAAATTACAATGAGGGGAAAAGGGAGCAGGCTGAATCCACCCAAGGTGCCACGTTCATGGGGAAAAGCAAACCCTGGTTCATCACAACCCTACTGGTGCCATCCCAAAGGCTTACCCACGCCACCCTTCCCTGCGGGACTTTTCCTACATGCATCTGCCGGGCTCCTCTTCCCTTGCCACCCTCCCAGGGGGGCACAGGCCCAGAGGACTCCTGTCCCACCCTCTATTCCTCCCTTCACTAGCAGGAGTGCTTTACACCTCTAAGTTGAAGGTAATTTGCTCCAGGTGGAGGGTGTAACAGTGATGCACAGCCCCCAGCACCACCTTCAGCTTTGTGCCCATGACCTGGTATATGGCAGAGGCAAAAACCCTCCAGGTTCACCTTCTTGAAGGTGTTTCTACCCCAGCAGCATCCACCAGGTATTTCTAAGCTCTGTCTTTTCTCACCATGCACATTAATGTGCACGCGGCTGTATTTATGAAAAATGAATCAAAGTGTCCATATCAAGCACGGGGTGGGTGAGGGGACTGGAAGAGGGAGAGGGAAGGGCAGATTTGGAGCAAAGCCCCATCAGCCTCGCCATCCGAGAGGGCAAAGGGCGAGTGGTAACTTGAACATCTGCCATTCAGCAATGTGGCTTCCTCCTGAATCAGCGATTCGCTTGATGCTGTGTGGGAATGCCTACGGGACACGTCTTGGAAGGGTTAGTGAACAAGTGTGAGCAGCTGTACATGCTCGCTTTGAAAGCTTATCCTTTCCTTTCCAGGACTTTATACATATCAAGATTTAACTCTATCTCATAATCCACTCCCTGCTCTAAGGACATCCCTCACTGGCCTTTAAAATAACCATTCGCTGTTACATAAATGCCGGGTTGAATCTTTGAGAGCAATTTAACTTATTTTCCACCCTTTTTTCCTGCCTGTGGAACACAAGAGAGTTATTCCCTATGCGCAGCTGCTCAGCTGGTGAGTTACCAGCCGTGCCTGACCCCATCTGTTTGCAAACCCATGTGCACAAAATCCAGCCCACATGGATGCAGCATCACTCCAGCCAATACCTCTTGCACCCTGTATGCTGAATATTTCTTCCAGCGGCTCCCCTCTTCCCTTAAGCTGAAGCATAACCTTTTTTCCCCCCCTTTGCATGAACTGTAGGTGCAAACCGGTTCATCGTCCATCTGATTCCTCTTGCTAGAGTTTGCCCCTGAATAATGCTGCCACCAAGGTGGCAGCCAGCTATTGCTCATCCACGCCTCATCTCTCTAATTAAACCCCCTGAGTACACAGATACCTGTCAAAGACCTTTAAATGAAGCTTTCTCTGCTCAGTATTCAGTGCCTGATGCCAGGGAAAGGGTTGGGTTCTTCTATTTACCCTCATTTCAAAGACCTACCCAGGACCTCTAAATGACAACATCTCCTGTGATAATGCCACAATAATGGCAACATTTGGGACTACACACACCTTAAAGCAATGAATGAAGACTTAAAACTGACCTAAATTTTTTCACACTACTCCTGTGATAAGCACAAACATATCCGCGTGTGTTTGGGATTAAATGACAAAACAGCAAATCCTAGATATTTGGAATAGAATAGACTATTTCAGTTAGAAGGGACCTACAACAATCATCTAGTCCAACTGCCTGACCAATTCAGGGCTGAGATCTGTTGAGGTGCTTTCTTTTTTCCTTTAAAGCCATTTGGATGCAGTTGTACAAAAATTATAGCACTATGCTATCTACTATACTGTCACCTTGCAAATACTTCACAGCCATGCCTGAGAACATTACAATTCCCATTATAATGGAGCATGTGCTGTGCCTGCAGAGGTCTCTCTGCAAGACCGGATTTCTATATTTAAGCCTCTGAAGACAGAGGGCAGGTTGCAGATGGTCTCATAAGGCACCCCAGCCTGCCTGGGGGTTATTCAAAAGAGCGATGAGATAATCCAATTGACCCGACGACTCAGTTGTTTCTGTAAATCTCCTGTGCAATGATGGAAATAGGTGGAAATTGCAAATTGGTTACAGGAATGTCTGGGTTAACAAATGCTTCAGCAGCAACGTGAAGACTAGTATCCCCACAACTGTGAAATTGGGTTATATGTTATATCTGTGGACTGGCAAGCAGCGTTTCATAGGAAACGTGGAAGCTGGGAGCCTGGCAGAGGACAAACTCAGCCCCGCAGCTGGCATCTCCAGCCACGGTGGTCCACATTTAATCCAATGTCTCCTGGTGTCAGGGGGCAGAAAAAGCAGTGCTTCACCTCAAAGACATCATCATCCCCAGGAACTTCAGACCTTTGGGTCTTCAGCAGGGCACAGCTGCATGTGTAGCGGGGCACGGGGACCATCCAGCCCTGAAGCCTAGGGTGTAACATGAGATAAACATGTTGTAATCACAGTAATCCTGGGAATGTGTCCCGATTTATTCACATGAAACGACTGGGCTGCACTTCGATTTGCACCTGTAACGGCAGGGTTTGAACTTCTTAATGGAAGAGAGACCCCAAGCCCAAGCTGGGAATGGCACTGCTTGTTAGTCTTTAACTTGTACACAACCCACCGCCACGTGGCACAAGGAAGGGGAGAGGATCTGAGGGGCTGCCTGACCCCAGGAGAAAGATTCGTTTTGCTGAGGACCACTAGGGTGTCCACTCCCTAGTCATCTTTTTTTTTTTCTTTTTTTTTAAATTTGATTCAACCAGAGAAGACCATGTGAATAACCTCATATTTTAAATCAAACCAGTCCCATCTCCTTCACACACACCTCTCTACCACTCCACTTAATTTTTACAACTGTTTTTCCCCAAAAATGTCCAATAAGGCAAAAAAGTTATAGAAAGAGATGGTTTTTCTTAAGAAACCAATTCTGCATCATTTCCTAGCTTGTATTCTTTCCTTTCTCTCTTCTATTTCAGAGAAAGCAACTTTCTTATCCCTGCTGCTGCCAACCTCCTACTTACAAGAGAATGAATCCAAAATAAACTCATTAATTTCAGTGAAGATACTTTGGAATTATTTCATTATAACTCCAAGTATAATTTTGCCCCATCTCTTTAACCACTGTACAGATTCCTGTCATGCACTCAGACTTCACCCTGTGTCCAGCACTCTTCATAACTCAATTAATGTCATAAAAACTCAGTTATATTAGAATTTAAAGCAGAAACAGAGGCATTGCCACTGTCTTGTCTCAGTCAATAGTTGATATTCACCTGGAGGAAGCTGCAAGGCTTTTCTTTCCTTCTTTCTTTTAAAAAAGAGGCATTTATTAATTCCTTTAAAACAAACAAACAAACAAACCCCCAAGAAACAAGATTCTCTATAACTGCCTTAGATTTAAGGGGTTTTTTTCCTGACTCATGGCAGCATGATGTGGGGACATGCAGACAACCGGACCAGGCTGATGTCAGGATAGTGGAAGAAATATTACCTTTTGGAGGTGTAGGCAATGCATTTCTGTATCCCCATTTTTGACGTGTAGGTAGCAAATGGAAACATTTACATACTATTCATATCCCCAGCCAAGAGGATTTTAATTAGAGGATTTAATTTGTTGGTTTTGCCTTTATCATGAAAAGACATTTTAAAAAATCAAAGGTAACAATACACAAGATCATTCAATCCAATATATTCAATTTATACCATCCTAAAATTTCCTCTAATAAAAGTCAGATGTGTTATTCATTCCTATATTGGCACAGGGCTCTGAAGCTCTCATTTAGTTCTCTTGTGTAATATGATTAGGTACTGAAATTTATTTCACTTTTTGTTTATGAGCACAACGCACTGCAAAGCACACAGGATACCCAATAACGGCTGCGTTTCAGCCGCACGTGATCCCTACGGAAAATGGGATTGCTTAGAAGGACATGTACCAACATACAGAAAACAGGATTTTTTCTTCCTAATTATCCTCCCGCATGCGGGAAGGCAGGGTGTGTATATCAGTATATCTCTGAAGTTTGGAGGAGAGGTAATACCTAGGATTAAAACTGTTACAGACACGTTATTTCTTGCCATACAACATGGAAATATCAAAGTTCACACCCTGTTATTTTGGAAGATCAAACCAAGCATGGATGGCAGAACCTGTCTGACTAAAAAGAGCACCCATTTGGGACTCATGCTCACTATACTGAAACTCTTGGATAGGGGGTTTTTTTCCCAATTTTTCATTCTTCCAAATTATAGAATGATAGAATCCTGGAATGGTTTGGGTTGGAAGGGACCTTAAAGATCATCTAGTTCCAACCCCCTGCCATGGGGCAGGGACACCTTCTACCACACCAGGTTGCTCCAAGCCCCATCCAGCCTGGCCTTGAACACTTCCAGGCAGGTGGCATCCACAGCTTCTCTGGGCAACCTGTGCTAGTGTCTCGCCACCCTCCCAGTAAATAATTTCTTCCTAATATCTAATCTAAATCTACCCTCTTTTGGTTTAAAACCATTACGCCTTGTCCTGTTGCTCCAGGCCCTGCTAAACAGTCTGTCCCCATCTTTCTTATAAGCCCCCTTTAGGTACTGGAAGGCTGAAATAAGGTCTCCCCAGAGCCTTCTCTTCTCCAGGCTGAACAACCCCAACTCTCTCAACGTTTCTTCATAGGGAAGGTGCTCCAGCCCCCCAATCATCTTATGTCTCAGCCATGCCCTAAAACAAGAGAAATTGCAAGGACACTGCACCACGGTGAGGATGAGGAAGATGGAAACACCCCTCTGACTGAGTGGTCGGTGTTTTGGGACATGCCCCCCACAGCTCCATTGCTCATCCCTGGACACTCTGTTTCCAGCCCTGCTCCTCCCAAATCCCACCCAAAGCCTGGGGAGAGCTGAGCATTGCACGCAGCATTTCTGTGATGCGCTGTGCAACCTTTCCCCATCTCAAAGAGTTTTATTGCCTCCTCGAACGCTCTTCTTCCCCCACGGGGAGCAGGTCGGATTCCTTGCCCTTCCCTCACGGCTCGGCTGATTGAGACCAGCTGCACTTGTCTCAGCTGCTCAACACTTCCCCTCTCCTAAGCAAAAACATCCTTTTCAATCCCCCGAGCCCATCCTCCTGTGGGCCTCGCAGCTTCTGTGCACAGCTTCAAAAAAAGCGTCTGCTCGCCTGACAACAGCGACGAATCGCTCTCACTGGCAGAGCACGGAAGGCAACGCTCCTCCCTCCCGCCTGCTCCCCAATGGGTTATTTAAATCATCCTAATCAAGTGATGGCAAATCATCACTCCCCAAAAGCGGTTTTCCCATTTCCCTTCTATCCCTTCCTGATGCCCAGGTCTTTCTGCAGGAGGGTGCGCAAGTGTTGGTGCATCAGTGCTTGCTCACTTGCCACGCAGCAGGCACACCGATATGGCCAAATTAAACAGATTTAATGATTCCTGCAGCAAAAGTGTCGGGGCCCCATGCATGTGCTTTGCTTCTGGAGCCTAATGGGGAGAACGTCTCTTCCACTCAAAAGGCAATTTTTTCCCGTCAATTATGATAAAAGCTCAAGCTGGAGATGAGCTACAGACATCGGGCTGGATGGTTCAAGGGTTGATAGATTAAAGGAGCTGCTTCTGCTGCGAGGAACCTGGGAGGAACTAGCGCAGACAGACTCTATCAGGAACCAGCCATCCTCTGAGGGCTTCTTGGTGGTTTTGCTCTCATTCATCTCAGTGCAACATCTGTGTCTCTGCCGAGATTTGCTCCAGCTGCAGGAAAAGATGGGTCTGAGGAAAGAAGCCATAGGAACAACTGCGGGCATCATCTGCTCTCCAACACTGCCTGCTAGAAGTGCAGTTTCTAGCTTTTTTTAGTTTATTGACTAGATTTTCACCTGGGTTGTGGGAGGCCTGCAGAGGAAAGTCTTGGAAGCCTTCAGAAATAACACATGGACATGCTAAGGACCACACACCAGCATGCTGTGAAGGACAAGCTGTAGCTCCAGCCAGCATGGGTTACTGGCAGGAGTGGTGGCGTCAAGGCATTTTGGCCAGTATCAGACTCTTTGTAACACTTCTTCTTAAATTTATAAGTCTATAAATCTCCTCTTCCCCCTCCAAAACACCATTTTTGCCTATCAGACCCTTGCAAACAACCAGCAAAATGAAGAGGCATTGAAGAGACATGGGAAACAACTGAACTGCTGGTGTGGAGCCCACGCTGTGCTGTGGACAAAGAGGCCACTGGAACGAGGTGGCCCACACCATCACTGGCTGTGCAAACCTCCCAAAACCAGCAACTTGCCAGGTTGCTGATCCCATCTGTCCCACAGCTACCAGAGATCCGCACACTTTCCCCTGAGCTGAAGAAACTGCCCTTGGCAGCACCTCCAGATGCCTCCGAAGGACACTTCGCAATTTAAGAAAAAAAATCAGTGCTTTTCAGAAGTGAACAAGCAGCACCCCGCGAGCTGCCCACAGAGCCTCAGCCTTACTATTTTATTGCCATCCTAATAATTTTATCTGCTCCAGAGAAATAAAAGCTCCCCTGAGAAGTAGAAAGGTGCCTGGATGGAGCAAGGGGGGTGGTCTGGGGACCAGTTGGCCCCTCCAAGCCCCAGTTCTCCATCCCAAGCCCTCCAGCATCTCGCCAAGAAACTTTCCCAACTGGGGCACAGTCTGCTTTGCCAGGGGCTGCAGGAGAAGACGTTCACTTGCAGGTGGAGGCATGTCAGGAAAACTGCCAGGCAAGGCATTAAGCAATAAACTACAAGAAAACTAGAGTGCAAATTGCCCACCAGCTGCAGGCAGCAGCGGTGCTGAGGAGCCAGCTAATGTCCCACGGCTGCTGCATCTTGCAGGAATCTCATCTCCTCCTCTGCCGGTGCACTGCCTTCTTCTGCCCACATCTTACCCCTCCACAGAGCTGTGGCTTGGATTTAGATCTGAGAGGTAGGATTATTGTCTTGGTTTGCTCTGGTGTGGTGACACAGGGCCCTGGGAGTATTAGGGTACAAACGATGGCCAATTCCCCTTGCCCCGACCCAACGTGTGGCTGGCAGGCAGCATGACAACACACCGCCTGGGAGCAGCGCTCGCTATTACAGGCTCTTCTTGTAGCCAAAATCTCTGTATGGGCAGAACTGATGGATGGGGGTCAAAGTCATGCATTTCAGACACAAGATCAAACAGCCCTTTTGCACCACACCATGGAGGAACAGGCGTGAGCTGCAGGCTAAGCGGCCACAACTCTGTTTTACCCCCAAGCCCCCTGTCATGCTGGGACCTCCAAGGAGCACCACCCTGAAACAGGGCAACCCAGGGGCTGCTCTAGTTTGGGCTCAGTGCTAAAGAGCAGGTCGAGCCAGATTCAGTTGCTTCTGCCATCTCTTCTCCACGCCTTTATTGGGAGCCACTTGGCAACTCCAAGGGCAGAAGAGGAGCCCACGGAGGCAGCAATTGGACTGGAAACCTCTGCCAGCCTAAATTATCCTACAACCCTATTAATTCCCCATTACCCTTCCACCCCATACTGCAGCCCTCCGCAGGAGAAGCCCACCCAGGTGATGGGGGCACTTGGCAGCCCTTTTCCCCACAACCTGGGCACATGAGGCAGAGCTTTCAACTCAACCTCTGGTGCTTCGAAAGCCTCATGAATTTTTATCAAACACTAATGGTTTAATTCCTGCTCACATATGTAGAAATCTTGCCATGAGCCCGAGCTTTTGGGGGGGGGGGGGGGGGGGTTTTGTTTCTTTTTAACTTCATAACAACTTTAATTTTACAAGTTCATAAATCAACTCTTCTTCCTTGCTCTGCCCCACACCTTCTGACTGGGTGTGGCTATAAGCAAATGAGACCATTGAATGAAAATTAACTTTTTTCTTTCTTTCTTCTTTTTTTTTCTTCAAGAATTGCTCATGTCTCCTCACAGCCTCAAATATTTCATGCAGGTTGTGCCATGTATTTCACAAGCTAAGCCAAGCAAAACACCGCCTTCTATATACATGGCAAAAAAATGTTTTCCAGGGCTCAAAGCATTTCTGTCTTTGGCAGAATCTTTTCTCAAAGCATACTGAAGGAAAAGTATGAAAATGAAATACAAAGAGTGGTTAAAATAATATTTTGGGTAGAGATGAGCCCAAACCAAACCTTAGATTAGAAAGCCCGATACCCCCCTGGATACCATTTGCAAAATGAGGAGGTTTGTTGTGATACTTGGAGAACAACTGGGAAAGGTTGCAGGTCTCCCACCGAGTTTAGTTCATTATTTGAAATTACAAACGACCGATTTAACCCCTACCTGTCCTCACAGCTAACACAGATCCTACTATATTTATACAATAGGCTATATTTACCCAGACTGGCCCTGGGTGGGTTAGACGGGGGTGGACAGGCTGTGGGGGGACAGATGGGGGTCCGGCATGGCAGAGAAGATCCACGAGGCAAGGGGGCTCTGCTGAACCTGGGCAGGAGACCCAAAGCTTCCCCAGGTTTTGGTGAGGCTAGATCCGCTCTTTGGATCCAGCCTGCCACTGACGTGGGCACAAACTGTGGTGTAACTTGGGGTTTCAGACCCAGCATTTAGGCCTGGATCCAAAACTCGAATGGAAGAAATTTGGGAAAGAGGCTTTTAAGAGTTTAATTTGAAACAGAAAACCCATGAATCTATTTTTGCCCTGGTCTTTAATTGAACTTTTTTCTTTTTAATCCTCTAGTATGCCCTGGCTGTTCAGGCATCCAACAGCAACTTCTCAATATTAAATAGGAGGCTTTATGCTATATGAATGGTGAACAAATGACAAACTCAGCTCTGTGTGCACCCGCTGTTCTGGAGAGGTGAACAAACAGCACGTTATGGCTTGGTGCATTTACTCAACAGCAGCCAAAAGGAAAGCCAACTTTAAACAAAGCCTATCTCGACAACAGATTTCAAGAGACTAATTGCACCTACTAATTCATAAATACTCTCAGACACTGATAATGCAAGTCTTAAACTCAGAGGCATCTTTACTTTCCTTATCCCAGTAAAGAGTCCACGTGCGTGACTGTAAAATTAAGACAGTTTAATCATGTAAAGTGTATTTTACTTTCTAGTTTAATATTTTTTATAAACCTTTAAATAACCTCAAAAATATTTGTCCTAGTACTTGACAGGATTTGGGTTTGTTTTTCCACTGATTTAGTGGTTGTAACACAGGTCTCAAAATAGAGTACCCGCGGGAGGGAGGGTGTTTTTCTGCTCCAGAAGCTGAGCGTGTACCCAGCACGTCAGCCTGCACCAGCCCTGGTGTATGAAGCACTCACCGTCACAAGCCGAAATCATCCCAGCTGCCCGCCAGCTAAGGATGGACATGGCCTGGGCTCTGGCGACTGCCCTGCTCCATCCCACACCGTGCCAGGGCTGCTCACGGCTGGTACCCGCAGCACAAGCGGGTACCCACCCAAATCCTCCCCCATCTTCAATAAGCCAGTTAACCACACCTCCGTTCCCCAACCTCAAAAACAAGGACAAGACTTGGCTAAGGTGGTGGACCTTCAGTGAAGGACATCGGATAAATGGATGCTACCTGTTAGTACGCAAAATGAAATGTATCAGGTGTGAAGGGTCTACAGGGCAGAAGATACGACTCATTAAAAATCCTTCTTTTCATGAAAAGCATCATGCGTTTTTAATGTTTCATGTTGTTAAATCCTTGGCATCGCAGCTTGACAATTTTTGATCTGCAGGAGTCGTGTCCCACCTTTAATGCACACAGCTGCCCCCAGCACAAACCCAGCTCTGCCCCAGTAGCAGTGCCAGCATCTCCCTGCTCCCCTCCCCAGACCCTCGCTGCCACACATGCCCGGGGAGGGACTCCTGCCCCTCGCAGCCTCCGAAAACAGTTTGGGGAACCACAGGCATCCAGGCTCAAAAGCAAACACTGGAAGCTGGTTTTGTAGCAGACAATGTTCCTGGACTCCATCAGCAACATCTTCAGACTCGGTCACCTTCAAAAAAAACTAACTCCATGAACACCGCTCGCGTATACATACATGCACACACAAAAACACTTATTAGCCTAATAGGGTGAGTATCAAAATGTAACACTAAATTATCTGACATCTTTATTGCTTAGAATGACAGATTCAAACAAAGCTAACCCTTTAATTATGTTTATATAATGTAATTTGGCATAAGTCATAAAGCACCCCTTTGGCAATGCCAGATTAAATATTTTACATTTGCTTGGGCAGCACATTACAAGATTGAAAGCGGTATTTTCGCCTGATGCTCTGGAGCAGCGACTACTGTAGCGTGGATGGGAACAAGGCTCAGCACAGAGGCTTTCCCCGGCAGCAATCACTCTGGGCTCGAGGGGACCTCAGCCCCACATCCCACTTTGCACAGCTCCCCTTCGCACCCCCTAACCCAGGAGACCGGCACTGCTGGTGTTTGCCAAGAGCGAAACAAAAGGCCCTGCTGATGCCAAAGGCAGCAGAGGTGCCTGTGTTACCGCTGGCGGGGTTTCCTGGGGCAGTCACCTTTCTGCCCACTGGGGCTTCTCCAAGTCCTCCTTTTGTGGACAGAAGTGGAGGGTTTCACACTTTACGCCACAAAAATTTTGACTAATGGGCTTTGAGAAAGTTCATACCTGAGATTTCAGAGGGAGGATGAAGCACCTTGAGCTGTTCTTAACAGGGCAGGGGAAAGAGAGTCCAGATTCTCAGGGCCCATCTTTCCCATCGCTCCTAAGTATCTTCCCAAGAAAAGGGAGTTCCCCATGCCAGGCTTGGTGTCTAGGTTCCTCTGTAGGAAACTCTCCAAGGGTCCCACATCCAAGCTCTGTGGCCCTGTTCTCCACTGGTGGACTAGCAACGTTAGTGATGCTCTTGCCTATTTCAAGGGGATGCCAAAGAATAAACACGGCCCTCACTCCCAGAACAGGTTTCGTGAAGCCACCCCTCCACTGTCAGCACATCAGGTAAGTAGATGTTGTTGAAGTTAGAACAAAGCCCCCAGAGATCCAGGATAGCCATTTCACTGGCAACAGACCGGTTGCCCTTCCCAAGGGTCTGCATTTCCCACAAGTCCCCACCACCACTCTGGGGACCTCAGTCACTCTCAGCCCTCTGAGACACTACTCCTTACTCTGACCATAACCACCTACTCCAACCTGTGTAAATCCACCACTCCCAAGGACCAGGCTTGTCCAGCCTAACCACCATCACTCCAATGTAGCCCGTTAACCACACCCATGCAACTTAGCTTCTTTTTCACATGGTATACACACCTCTTACTTTTGTTTTACTAATAGGTTGTGGCTGAGATGGTTTTGCTTTCCATTTCCCAAGTCTGCCTATCTGAGCCTCGTGTGTCAGCTTTGACCCACACAGTATGGTTTGGCCTCTGCCTTCTACCGTACACCGTGCTCCCACAGTCTTGTAATCAAAATGAGGACTGTAGTTTCACATCATGGCCTCTGTAGGTAAAGGTAGAGAGGAGGCAAGACAACAGTCTTACTCCTTTCTTATAGAAAGTCCACTGACTGCTTCAAAACTCCACAGATATTGGGAGGGAAAAAGTTGGGAAGGAAAGATTTTACTCAGCCTCCATCCCAATCTCATATAGTGTTGAAACTTCTTAATGTAAAAGCATAAAGGTCACACCTTGGAGGAGGAGATGGCCCAAATGCTTTTGCTTGAGGGTTTTTTTGTGGGTTTGGGTTGGGGTTTTTTTTTCTGTCTTGCCATCTATGCAATGTGAGGTTTTATCAACCATGATAGGATCTGCATTTTTCTGAAGCTGCCACCAATACATAAAAACCAGACACTGCACTGCTGAGGGAGATGGGGAAAAAGAAAGCCAAACCAAAAATGTGCAAGCGTTCAGCCCTGCAAAGAGCTGTCTGCAAACAAGGAGATGGAAAGCCACATTCGCAGTCTGCTGGAGCACCCAGCATAAGCAAAGCAGTAGGGCTACACTAAGTTTAAGTTCAGACCTTACCAACCAGAGCTGTCAGAATGTTTCACACACACACACTTTGCCTAGCATATTCTTTGCATAATATAAAGTAGGTAGCGGTTTGCATTGTTCATTATGCACACCGATTTGGATGCTGCAAGCGGTACCTTAGTCCCTCTTCACTGTCATAATAACATGATGGCTGTAGAGACATCAAGAACAAATGAGGGTACAACACAGACAACAGGAACTTGAACTTCAGTAACACGTAGAGCCAAATGGTGAAGACTTAACATCAAAATCAAATTTTAAAAAAAATCAAGTGGTCCCCAAAACAATGCATAATGTACAATTCAGAGCAGAACATTGAGTAATGGAAAGAGAAGAGACCTTTGGAGCACTCAGCAGAGCAGTGGTTTACACATTCTGGAGTATGCCATGTTTGCATCAAAGTGTTTTAATTACAGAATGAATAAATCTACCCAGGCAAAATTTCCTTGGGTTCTTCAAAGACAGTTTTGACTGTTTTGTCAAAGAACTTTCCCTTTTCACCTTCATATAAATTACTGTGTGCGAAAAAATAAGTCAATTAAGAGAGAATATGAATTATGAAATATTTCCCTGTGCATAAGCATACAGGCTTGCAAATCTCATTGAAATTCCGTTGAGTTGCATTGCCCACACAACTTGCAATCTTAGCGAAAGCCACACAAAAGGCTTTCCTCCCCATTGTTTACATGAGCATTTTGGAAAGGGCGTATATATTGCTATGTAGAAAGGGAAATAGAGACAGGAGCAAAACGTAGTTTGTTGAGCTAATAAAACAGCAAGCCTTCCATTTGTTTCTTTAGTCCTATAGAGCCATTTCTGTTTAAGGCTTACATGCTCCACTATTAGCAGAGCTGGTGACAAGCATTTTCACTGCAGATTGTTAAAGCGTGGGGGGCTAGTTTAAACTATGAGAATGCTTCCCAGCCATTATTAATGGTAGTGGCTTAATTCATGATTTAAGAGGTTGATATAGAACAACGAAGGGACAGAAAGCCCAAGAGACTGGCTGTGCCATCAACCTAGCTAGCTAAACTCATCTAAAGACTACAGCAACCCCTAGAAAAACATGAAATTAATCTGAATTCTGGGGCTTCTGATGTTTGCAATGAGCTTGGCCAAAAGCAATCTAATTACTTTCATATTCTTTTACATAAAGTTACCAGTACTGCCTAATTACATGAGTAATAACAGACAACAAAGCCTCCTTCTCACACATTCAGAACTGGAAACACTCTTTCATGCAGCAAGGAATGGTGTATATATAAAATAATTAAGACGGACATCAATGAAAGCAAGAAGGGGCATGAGCTTCAGGAAACCTGCCAAACCATTGGGGCTTCTGGCAGAACATCCTGAATGTCTGCGATCTACTTGTTCAAATACAGGCGTCAAATATCTTAGCAGAGACACCCCACACAGGTCAGCGGTGACACCAGACTACGGGACAGCCGCTGCCTCCTCCTGCCCTTACATGTTAGCTTGCCCACTTCAGCTCCAAGACAGCGATCGCAGAGAAATTGAAAACAGGTAAGATAAATTCCATAGCTTTTTTCCTGAGCTATTGGCTATCAGAGATGCCCATCCTCATGTCCCAGGAACTGTGGTTGCTCCAGCTCCATCCCTCCCTCTCTAGAAGGGCTCACAGAGCATTTCTGAAGACGCAGGCAGATACAGATGGGAAGAAAAGCCCAGGTGTCCAAGCATTTCTTGTTTCCCCCTACCCCTAAATATTCAAATGAAATTAATCAGGAAAAATCCAGTTTTACTTCACATGTACCCTTAGACCATCATGGCTGCAGCAGTTTAATGCTGCTCCGTACGTTTGCAATGCCAACACCAAACCTTTTCACTACTCTAAAACCTACCGAAGGCAAAAAAATCGCCTTCTGCTCAGCAGAGAGGACTGTGGGCCAGCTCCATACTGCTTCTCTTGCCTCTTGGAAATCTCAGTATATCCTCTCACTGTTGAGGAAGGAAAGGGAAAGGGATAAACAGTTGAATCTAAATCTCCCGTTGATTTCAATAGGATCGTGATAATTTACAACAGGGGAAGTAGTGTTTTTCCCGATTTACTCCAGACAGGGATGAAATTCACCATCATCAGGCAAACCGTCAGGGTGTGGATGAGACCTCCTCAATAACCAGTAATAAGGTGACTTCAGTGTGTTTTACTTATGAACCTCACGTGTACACCAGACTAACAGGAGAAGGTATGCTCCTCTGCAAAACCTCATCTTTACATGGTTGTGTGTGCTGAGGGATTGGGTGAAGCATCCTGGAAGGTTTCCAGGAGAAGAACAGAGCAAAGATCCTTTCTACAGGAAGAAAGATCCTTTCCACAGGAGCAGGGCTTTGAGCACAGCCCCACACTAGTGGAAAGCATGTTAAAGTCTGCAGCTGAGATGGTGAAGGTCATTGGAGGTAACTGGGCAACTTCTTTTTGGCTGTGCAATCCCTTTCCTAAGCACTCACACACTACCACGCTCTTCCAATCCAGCCTCAGCAGAAACGCCTCCCATGGAGCTGTACTCAGAGCTGGGCATTTGAGCCAACTCATCTTTTTTTTTTTCTTTTGCCCAGTCTTTGACTCAGAGTCAAGCCTCCTTTCCCGAGCTTTCTCCTCGCACATTCACACAGCATTCCCAGCTGATTTGGTCCATGGCAGTCGCCGGTGGGGGGTCACTTTCCAGCTGCAGCAGCGGTTTGCTCCCATCCCTGCAGCGGTGCGAGCTGCTTGATGCAGCAGGCACAGCTCCAGCAGCTCGGTGGCTATCAGGGAATTTGCAAACGAGAGCTATGAACTGTAGGGACTCTCCAGGGAGAGTGCTTCTGGCACATGTGTGCTTACGCAGCTGCAATTAAAATCAGGTTTCATTTCCCCCTCTGTGTCAAACTGAGTAAATCATCTTTTGCATTGTAAGCAGGGAGCCTGGGACAGCAGCTTCCCCAGCAATAAGCCTTAGCGACAGAAATACATACCTGCCAGTGGTGAAGGTTCTTTCACTTACAGTGTGTTTTAACCTGGCCTTTCTTCTCCCACCCCTGCATGTTTTCTGCTTATAACAATTAATTGCTTCATAGCTGAAGGCAGGGTTTAATCCTGCAAGCATAAATTCACATGTACAGCGATGTGATCAGTGAGGTTTGTGGGATTAAGTCCTCGGGTCTACCAAAAATTTTCACAGGAGTATAATTATAATCAGACATGCAGCTACATGAGTGTTTAAAGGTAAGCACATGTGCAATTGCTTGCAATTTGTTGCAGGTTTTAAACCAGAAAAACTGTTCAGCCTCAAATCAATGTGAGCTGCCTGGGCACATGTGCACAGAATAAAGCTGATTAGAAAAGTCACTTTTTAGGAATCCTCCTGTTGATTCTTTATCTAGTCCATCCTCATCCCCAAGTCCTTTCTGAAGAAGTGACTTTCCTCCACCAGACTTTACATTGTTGCTCCTCCTGACCTGAGCCCCTCCTGCCACCTCTGCATTAGTCCCAAACCTGAAGTTTCAGCCAAAGGTGCTAAAAATTTTTTACCTACACATCTCACTGTTTTTTTCTTGCAGCCCAAAGGACAAATAAGTATAAACATGAAGTTAACATTTTGTTAATGATATGCTTGTTCACCTGAGCCCCTCCCATTAACCCAGCCATTGGGAAGAGCAGATCTTCATGTTATCTCCAAGATGACCTGCCTGGTACAGTGGTTCCTGTGTGCCAAGAAACAGCTTCTTGCTCTCTACTGAGAACATACCTCTCCTACGCTTTGTTCAGCCATGTCCTGTTCCCTCTGCAGCTCCGACGAAACCCCCACCTGAGGTTGCTCACTGACAACTGCAAGTCACAGACAGAGCAACAAGCAGGCACAGCAGTGGGAAACGCGCAGGAGGAATTCCCACCAGCAAACTGCAGCTTTCCATGCCAAGACCATTAAGGAAACAATTTATAAAAGATGTCTTCCTTAAGCAGCTCCTTTTGCAAAACCTCTTCAGTCAGGCACTTTCCCTTATCGCCTGCTGCTGCTGCATCGCCAGCAGCTGCTTCTGATTGACTCCCCAGGTCTGCCACCAAATCCATCTTCCACAACTTAAATTTTCCACATCACTGTCGCAACTCCTGTACTTACAAGAATCTGGCAGTGCCAACCCACACTCTGCCTAGCCAGCTGCCTGGTGCCGGTGCAGTCTCCCACATGCTTTTGATCCCCATTTTCCGCTGCTTTAGAGCCTTTCCAATTAAGGGTTGCACCACAGAAGCAAACTGTCCTGCCTATGCCCCTCAGGGCTCTGGGGTTTGGAGCGGAGCTTTCTCCAGGTGAGCCCAGTTGCAGCTACTGGATGAATAAGACATTTCAGCTGGGTAGTCCCCCAGCCTCTCTGCTGCTGAGAGCTGCAGGCCTGTTGAACGCTACCTGAGACCTGTGGCTCTTGCTCTGGGCTTTCCTCCAGCTCCACAGCAGGAATCAGATCATTGGAGTTGCTCTTGCACCCTAACCTTGGCTTTGGACCATCAGATGTAAGCCATGGACTATGCAACCCATGTTCTGGTTCCCTTCATGATGTCTACAAAATAACCAGCTGCACCAAATTATGCAAAATTCTCACTAATTGATGAGCTACTGCAAGAGGTGACTGCCAGGTAAGACAAACTGAATAAAAGGCACCACAGCTGCACCACAAACAGTGATCCTACAGCATCAGTGAGATCTTCTACAAATACTGGGAATGCACCTGCATCTTCTGCTTGCAGAAGGGTCTCTGTTGGCCCCCGTCCTCTTTGACTTCTGGGGTTCAAGCTACTGGGACAGAAATGCAGCTTTTGCACCCTGTGCAAGATTCTGCATTCCATATATACCCATGTACAAACTAATCTGAGCCTGTGTGCACAGAGTCCTGCTGATGGACTGAAACTATTGTGGGTATAAGGAAAAACCTCATGTCATCATACATACCCTTCTGATAGTACCAGTCGTCAGCCTGTTTCATGGGCTACAGCTAAAATCTTTAAATCAACGAAGGAGCCAGCTAAGGTTGATTTAACAGCAAGCAGTTTGCTTAATGAAATGGAGTGCCAGACAGGGAAATATTATTCACTCCCCTTACTAGAAGCATAGTACTAATTAAAGCAAGGGTAGTGAAAGAGGAAAACATATATTTAACATTTCTCCATCAGTCTGAAAATCAGATGTATTGTTTTAGACATTTTTAGAAATATATGCTCCCTTCAGATCATGCATGCTGGGTTTTGAATGAAAATGGACTGAGATAATCAGTATTTAAACCTCTACATAGAAGGTTTAATTCCAAAACCACAAAAATAGCCTTAAATATTACCACCACCACCACCCACAGGTATGCACTGCATAAAAATTTTGCTTTCTTAAAACTGCAGTTATTAATTTCTGTAGTGAGTGGCAGCTGCTTGCACAGTTGTTTCTAGTGGGAATTAATGCTTGGTCCAGGCAGAGGAAAGGAGCCTGGAATTAACCTCTTGCTCTCTGCTACTGGTAATTACCTTTGCCACAGAGTAGAGCGTGCCAGGCACAGAACATCCAGGCAAGACCCCGCCATCAGCAGCAATGGCATAAATCAAGGTGTGACAGCATGAAGGGATAAATAAATCACCGGAGGGAGAGGTGACGTGAGGAAGGATAAGAGCTATAAACGATACAAGCAGATGAGTCCATGGCCAGCACCAACTGTGCTGGAGCTGCTTTGGTTGGCATCAGTTGAACTTATGGAGTTGAGCTGGGTTTGTGATACAACCTGTGCTTTGGAAACAGGAAAAATAAGACACAGAGAAGTGACGCTTGAGTTTTCCAAGAGCTTCAGGGGAACAAGGCACCCTCTCCCGGTACAGGGTCTTGTCTCAGCAAGGTTGGCAGAGCTAGAGACAGTGTAAAGGCATCCCAGATTCTCCTCTTCTGACATTGGCGTGGGAATTTATTTCATTCTTTACTATTCAAATATATCAGAAGTACTTCTACAGGAACAATTTCTTTTTGAACTTCTGCTGTTCTTTTTGAAGGGAAAAAGAAATCTCTGTTAAGATGCATTACAGGTATTAATAAAGAAATGTCCTAACAGAAACTACTTTCTTGGAAAGTAATATATAGAAGGAGACTTTCCTTTTAAAACTATACATTGGAGCTGGGAAAATAAAGAGGAAATCTGATTTTTGGGGGGGGGGGGTGGTGGTTTTTTTAGAGGAAGAGAGAATGTGCAGCAGAGAGGGATTTGGCTGTTGAGGGTATCTCATGACAGTAGGTGGCAAAGATGCCTCAGTGCTCCCGTGTGACATTTTGGTGAGATATTGTGGTTGGGAGGAAAGCAAAATGAATGCAGCTTCCCAGGAATCATCTCCCAAGATTTCATCTTTAATCCTTTCCCCTCCATACTCTGACAGGAACTCTATTGAGAAAACCCTGAGATCACAAACCAGCCAGTGCCGAAGGCAAAGCGTGTAACCACGCGCCAGCCCCGCTCGGCAGAAGCGATAACAAATGTCTCATTCCCTACAAGAGTTTGAGCAGGCTCCCAGCTTTAGTTCTGTCTTCATTGCCGCCAAGCCACAGACACCGTGCACGGAAATACCCGCTTTGGGCTGCGGGTTCCTCCGGTGGGGAGGGTGCAAGTGCGAAGCTGTGATATTTTAGCAGGAAAGGGCAACTGCCGGCCGGCTTCATAGTTAGCGAAGAGAAATCTCTTCCTTGCTGGAAAAAGTGAACATACACAAATAAGCTTGCCCAGCACCTCTTCTTTTATCCCAGTGAGGGAACAAAGTGGCTAGTTTTTACACCATCAAGATGTTTGTTTCTGGTTTGGTTTCTCATCATGAGCTTGAAGACCAGGACACTCTTATATGTGGTGATCAGGAAATACCAAAGATCATTACAAGGATAGAAGCCACATAAAGGGGGTGGGGGGAGAAGAAACACAGCAACGACTGAGTGAAAAGAAACCATTAAACACCTGGAGGACAACAGAACCGGAACCCATTAGGAGGCTGCCAGCTAGCCAACATAACGTAAACCAGAAAAAAAAAAGGATCATACAGCATTTTGTGCAAGAGTCTCACTTTGATTTGTGTCCCACAGCACTACTGAGGTCAGTGGCTTGCAAAGTCCCAAAGAGCATCCAGTGTTTTTGTCAGTATTAGGTCTCTGGAAGTTTTTGTTAACAAGGAATGGGAGGAGAGGATATTTTTAATTATTATTACTTTTTACACTTAACTACTTTGAAGAACTCAGCCCTGAGGAACAGAAATCCCCCTGGAAGCTGATAGCAGCTAAGAAGGTAAGAGCCAAAATCATGAGGTGCTTCAGAAAATTTTATAGTAGCCATGAGGGACACAAATACTTGCACTTTCCGGAATACACCAATCATTAATTATGGATAAAAGGGACATGCAGAGGTAAAGAAAGAACTCCATGTTATAGACAAGGAAATCCGCTACACCAACCTGCTACCCTGCTCCAGGAAAGCATTTCTTACTCTCCGTCCAACTCGCATTTGATTTTGTGGAATCAAAATCCTGCCAGACTCCAGCCTTTTTTGTCCTTCCCCCCATTTTTTTTGGACAGAATTACAAAAGGATGGGGTTAATAGAGTGCAGAGCAGCTGCAGTCTATTTGGATTTCACTGAAGGACTTGATCCTGTCTCCTGAAATCTTATGCTCCAAATTAATTCAAGTTGGCTCGGGCAGGAAAACACTGTCATGCCAATTGAAAGCTGCCTGAGAAGACTGTAAACACGGGGCAATGACACGCGGCGATGCTTTCGCTGTGGGCACTGCAGGGCCAGAGAGCTGCCTGCTGAGATTTAACCTCATCGGCCACCTGGGGGGGGAAAAGGAATCCAAGGAGCACTAACAAAAAGTCCCAGATGCAGTTAAAATAAAAGGGCATTGCATCCATTTGGGCAGAGGGATAAACCCCACGAGATCGAGAGAGTTAAGAAACGTTGATAAAACGAGTCAACTTTTCAGCGGGAAGGGAGGGGGAGAAGGGTCGAGCAATCCTGTGTACCTGTGCGGAGATAGATGAGTGCATAACACTCAAGGGAGGGGAAAAATCCAGGAGGTGGTGGTGGTAAAGAACAACTTTCTTGCTCGCTCAAAGGCAAGCACGGTGATAACGTTATTGGATTCATCAGCTCGCAGCTGCACAGCCGTCCGTAAAGCCAGAGGCTGCGTGTGCTGGGTGCGTTCCCACCCGTGCTGCAGCAAGGATTCACGGCTTCCCGACGTGAGGAACTTGACCAGAGCAGCTATTGCAGAATAAGCTATTCTATAATCACCATTCTGGAACAGATCCCTGCTCATACCCCTGTCTTCTACAATAAGAGTCATTTTACGGTGGAATAATTAATGCTCTCTTCAATTGCTCTGGAATATACTCCCTCAATAGGATTCAGAAGAACAGCAGCTCCAGAGCAGCTCTTGTAAAATAGATTATTCTGGACAATTTTGCCTCATAGACAAGCCCCAAAATCCAAATACTCTTGATCCATAGGCACAAAATCCATGTGGTGACCAGGGAAAGGAGTTCTATAGCTGATGCAATCAGGAGTTTGCTGCCCTTGTCGGCATCAAAATCTGCTGAGTGCCCATCCCACCGCTCCTGAAATCTAGGGGAACTTTGCGGCTTTGATAGGAGAGGATTTGATTATGGCCAGTTGCATGGTTTTCAAGGAAAAATGGCTTTTTATATTGAAATTTTTTAATTGCTTTCAGGTTTAGTTGGGGATTTCTTTTTCCATTTCATTTCAATAAAATGAAAATGTTTCAGCTTTGGAAGGGAAGGAAATTTGGACACAAAGATCATAGAGAAGAGTTTGGGAAAATTTGGGGGAGGGGGACACGTTTAAAGAAATATGGCCAGGGAAAGATAGCTTGCATTTTCCCAACCACTATTGATAATTCTTTTCTTTGACAGCCCTGCTTCTTCACACGCAGTTTCCAAATTCTCCAGCAAAAAATAAAACTACAAGAACTTTCCTGGCATCTCCTGCCCAGCGCTCTCCAGGCTGCATACAAGGAGCTCACCTTTAGACTTTGTGGTATTTCACTTTTACAGCATCCCATGTGAAACTCTTCATCCTCCTCCTCCCTGTCTTCTAGAAGAAAACCACAGCTGCTGTGGAGAAGCTGCTACCTTGTCCTGCTCCTGCTTTGAAATATTCACCCAATGCAGTGATGGGCATTTCCCAAAGCACCCAGGTGGCTGGGGAAGCCGATTGTTCAAAGCGCTTTAAAAACTGGTTTGTTCGTTAAGCTGTTGGTGTTCTTCCAGTAATTCGGATTTTGCACCCAGAGCTCACAAGAGCAAACTAATTCTCAGTTCCATCACCTCCTCGGAGCGGGCTGTCTGTCCTGGGACGGGTTTTGGGCACCTGGTACAGGATACTGCTCTCATCGGTACCTCAAAGCCCGGGCTCAAGCCTGATTGAATTCACTGTAGGGGCAATCCCAGTTTCTCCTTCCAAAACCAGAAGCCTCCTTCCCTTTTGGGCCCATATCAAGGTTAGGAATTTGGACAAGGCAGAGCCGGCAACGAAGCAGGATGCAGGGCAGGGTGGATCACCTCTGCACGCAGCAGAGTGGGGATTCTTCACAGGCAAGTCCCCTGTGCTGCGGGATGCCCTTTCTCGTCAGTGGTATTCACCATCACTCAGCCCTCAATCCATGGACATCTCCAGGGTAGAAAAAAAGCAACCTTAAAAAAAGCCTGATTTCTAGTTTAATGCAGACTCCATAAACAGCCAGTCACTGGGGACATGAAATTCAGCCTTCTTCATCTGTCCCTGCCTAATGAGAAGCAGATGTCTTCTATTAATGAACTAATTGCTAATTAGTAATCACTTCGTTTCTCTTCCATCAGTTTTCTTCTCTAGTTCAGGCACAGAGAGTGTAAATAAGCCAGTCCCCACAGAAATGTATTGCACATCGAGCAATTCAAAGGCAGCAAGGTAGGAGGTGAGCAAGACAGTGACTCTAACCAGATGGGACACTTGACAGGGATGTGGGACACTTCATTTGCCACTTTGCACATCTGTTGACTTGCCAAGCTGCTTAACCCTCCTGTATTTTGGTCTCAAACCCTTGCTCATGCCTGGTCTGTTCACATCATAAACACTAAACAAGGGGCATGTCTCTGATTTCAGTACTTAGCAGAAAGGGGCTGATATTTCCTACCATCCTAGGAGACTGTAACAGGGCAAAACCTTACAGCAGTTTCTCCTTGCTTGCTTGCAATGGAGCAGAGCTGAGCAACGTCAAGTCACAGCCAAATTCCCATGCCCAGCACAAACTCATACAAAGACAATGTGAACGGGCTTTGAAAGGGAACGAGGGCAAAACCAGACCTTGTGCTCTAAGCCACGAGGCCGTGCGGGTTAAGCTGATGTGGCATGAAACAGCAGCACTTTCGTTAGCATAATTTTATTGCTAAAACCAGGGTTGCACACCTCCTTGGAGCCAGGTTCAGAAAACTTCAAAAGTATAGACCACCAAGGCCTTACTCCATTGTCCCATCACCTATGGGACAGCGTAGGGTATCATGACAGTAATGGGACAGTGTAGGGTATCATGACAGTAATACATGAGCGATTTGGACAGCAGAGTGACTGAGCACCACGTAAATGTCCCAGACACAGAGCAGCATTACTCCTGAAAGCTGGATGGGATGTGCCTCTGCTCTTTGTCCACACTGAATTCCCCCAGGAAACTCCAAAATTTGCCCCAAAAGCTTTCTGTTCAAGTTGCATCACTCTGAGCTGACACAGCTACAACCCTGTGACTTTGGATTTAGGTGGTAAATACTCCACTCATGGTCCAGAGATGAAAAATTATTCACTGTAAACATCCTATTTTCCTGATGGGGGTTGCAGTACACCTGGGACAACCCTCAAAGCAAGGGGCTGCAGCCCCCTGGTCTGCTTCTGGTGCAGCATCTTCATCCCTTTGCTCCTGAGATGCTCAAGCAGGAGAGGAGAGCACCCAGCAGCTGGGACACACCAACCGGGACCCCTGAACTCGGGACCTCTGAATTCCAGTTCAAAATGTTACATCCCGATTAAATCAAGAGAAATTATTTCCCTCTGGGCTCTGCATTCAAAAAATATGATGATGCTTATGCATTATTTATAGAAAAGGGATGACATTCAAATTCTGCCTGGGTCCCAGCCACCACATTGCATCTTTCTGACGGTTTCCCAATAGAGACAGATTCCTGTTCTGGCTGCCTGACTCTCCTTTCCCCTTTCCCCCTGATACTAAGGGATCTTAAAAGCTTAGAAAGCTATAGCCATGCTAATTTTGTAATACCCTGGAACTCTCCTTTTGCATTGTCCTAAGGGGGACTTGCTCTAACTTGCTTCTTGGAAATAATTTCTCCCCTCATAAAACACCCGAAATTGTAAACCTTCCAATGAACTCCTTACATTAAGGCATTTTAAAGTTTTATTTTAGTAATCATCGTAATAAACGACTCCAGTCTTTACGAAGCTTTTCATCCCCAAGGATCCCAGAGTGCTTTCAACCACTGCGCACCAACTGCGGGCAGGGATGAATTCATCGCCCTGCGAAAAGGCAGCTGTCCCCAGGGCACGCACCGAGCTGGGCTGTGCGGGACAGGCACCGATGCGAGGGGAGAACAGCATCTCTGCAGCTTGGCCGGTACGGTCGCCCTGTTATGATGCTCAAACCCAGCCAAAGCGGGAATGGTGCATGTCCTCCACTTCTGCAGCATCATGAAATTAGAGCCCAGTAGGCGGTTACAAAGAAACACGCTATTAATTGAGGGATTTATTAAGTAATAACTAACATTATTGATTGCACCACGATAGGGGAGAGGCAATGGACACAAGTTGCAACACAGGAAATTATAATTAAATATAAGGAAAAAGAATTCACTATAAAGGTGGTTAGATATCACAAATAGGTTGTCCAACAGGGGTTGTGGCATCTCCATCCTGGGACTGAACCCTTGAACTCGGCTGGATGAAGCCCTGAGCAACCTGGTCTGTTTGGGACCTGCTTTGTGCAGGGTGTTGGATGAAAGACATCCTGCGGTCCCATCCCAAATTCTTCTATGCCATAGTCTGGTGCAATAACTTAAAGCATGAGTGGTATTGGTTTAAATTAACACATCAACTTCTGAGTTGCAGCAGCTGTCACAGCTGTTAGCTACAGGCCTAGCAACCTCCAGCCGACACCAGAAACTACGAGGCCTTGATTTGCGCTAGTGAGAGTCTGCAGAAACCCCACTGTTCCGGTAATTTCACTGAAAATTTAGTTGATTGCTCTCGTCTAACCCGGCAGCTGTGGAGAAGAACAGAGCCCCATGCAGCAAATGTTTCCGAACTTGGGTGTTCCCTGCCTTCAGTCCCGCATTTTCTAGATTAAAGCCATGCAATGCCGTTAACTGTTCCTCACAGCAACCAGCCGCTCGTTATTCTCGTTAACCTTGGACCCGCTCCAGTTCATGAGTATTAGTGGTGAAGAGCAATACCCAAACCTGGCTTCAATACATTATATTTCAGACCTCATCAACGCCCGGTGTAGCCACCTCCCTTATCTCATATACAGCTTTCCTATGAAGCTGGCCCAGAAAGCTCTTACGAGGCAGACAAACGGCGTCACACTGTCCCACTTGGATTAGAGTCTCCCATAGCTTCCAGATGTTTCTCCATCGCGCTGCAGCCTCTCCAGCTGTTGCCTCCTCTTTAGGAATTCGTGCACTGGATCACACCTTCTTGCTTATGTCTTTGCTGAAATCTGTCTTGCTGATTGCAGGTTTGTGGTTAACTCCTTCTGAAAAGTAATTTCCCCCCTCCCAAGGAGTTGAGCATCCTATGCAAGGAATGATGACTAGACCGTGGTTGGAAGACAGCAAGGCAGGGAGACTCCACCACTGCCTGGGGGTTATTTCAATAGTTAACTTCCAGCTAACCACTTTTCAGCTCACACTGGATACTCAAGAGGTTTCTATGTGGGCAAGGCTACAGCATGATGTAAAGAATTGGTAGTTAGACAGCAGCTATAGGCAAAAATCACTGCGTAAACCAAGCCTTCTGGGGCTGGGAGCCAGAGAATATGGAACTCAATATGGAAGATATCACTGTATTTTTTGTTGATATCATTATATTTTATATTCTGTTTCATTACAGTCTGGAAATACTTTTTAATCCACTGCTCTGAGGGCGATCTGCAGTCACCCAATTGCCTTGTGACACTGATCCCAAAGGAATCCTTGCCTGGATTCAGGCTCTGCCTGGAGTTACAAACAGACAGTTCAGAGTTTTAATCTGTTTTTTTTATAACCCTTAAACACCATAGGGAAACAACCAACTGAATAGTCCCTATAGCTGTGGAGCACTTTTTAGCAAACAGTAGCTCCAAACTATCGAGGCAGCATTTTAATCACTGCTGTAGGGCAAGGAGACCTGGGGCAAACAGCATAGATATCTATACATTGAACAGAAACCCCATAACCCATTGACTTTGGACAAAGATCTAGAGAGTTCCAGCTCTGTTACACAGCAGCTTCTAAACTGCAGCTACCAGCACTGTTAAATAAGCTGAAAAAAATCTATACTGCTACAGTTCATATCCGGAAAACATGTAGGGTAGAAAACATGCGATTCAAAGGTGAATTGAAGAACAACCTTTTGTTTACAGTTTTACCCCACATAGCGTAAATAATGAATGGGTCATTTACAACTTGTAAGACCAGTATGCACAAAAATCACATAAACTTTTCAACTTACAACCTTTCATGGTGATAGGAATGCCATTATTCTCATCATCGTAGCAACTGAACACGCACCACTGCTTAACAGAAATGGGGAAAAGAAAAAAGAAAACTTCCCATCAGAAAGTAATGAAAAGAAAGTTAATTACAGGACTTAAACAAAAAATAGTTAGTTGGACATCAGCCAGAAAGCTCTCTGTTTAGACCCGGTTAAGTCTTCCTAAGGGAAGCATTTTTTTTTTTTTGATGCAGAGGCTCAAGTCTATTTTTAGAGCACATCATAGTCAATGAGTTTAGCACTTTCACATTTGAACGAACAGCCTATTAATTTTTTTTTTTTTCGGACCTTCTATAACACCACATGGTAGTTTGCTCGCTTAATAATAATTGCGTAAATTGTCATCAATTCCATGCCTGGCATTAAACTGTTTTTACCCTGAATAACCTCTTGGATTTGACAAGTGAGACTCATCTATTCCACATCGCACATTAACCGTGCGACCTCCTTGCTTCCATTTCAACCCTTCTTGTTCAGCGGTGTGTTCAGTTGTGTTCATAGCGGTCCTGACGCTGGAGGGGAGGGAGGGCTGCGTGCAGAGGAGCTCAACAGGCTGGAGAAACTGGCTGATGGGAACGTCATGAAGTGGTACAAAGGCACATACAAAACCCTGGTCCCGGGAGGAATAACCCCATGCACCAGTACAGAATGGTCATTGTCCAGTTGGACAGCATCTTTGCAGAAAAGGTCCTGGCGGAGAAGTTGACGATGAGCCAGCAATGAGCCCTTGCAGCAAGGAAGACCAGCAGCGTCCTGGGCTGCATTAGGAAGGCCATTGCCTGCAAGTCGAGAGAGTTGGTCCTTTCCCTCTGCTCAGCACTGGTGGGACACACCTTGAGTCCAGGGTCCAGTTCTGGGCTCCTCAGCACAAGGCAGACATGAACATACTGGAGTGGATCCAGCAGAGGCCACCGGGATGGCCGGGGGCTGGAGTACATAGCGTATGAGGAGAGGCTGAGCCAACTGCGCCTGCGGAGCCTGGAGAAGAGAAGGCTTCAGGGGGACCTCATTGCAATCTGCCACTGCCTGACGAGAAGGTGCAGAGAAGATGGAGCTCTTCCTGGGGGATGCAGAGCAATAAGGCAAGAGGCAGCAGACACTAGCTGTGCCATGGGACATATACACCAGATTTTAGGAAAAAATTATCACCATGAAGGTGGTCAGACACAAGGCGCTGGGATTTGTGTAATCTCCGTCGCTAGAGACAAGCAAAACATGCCTGGACAAGGCTGGGAGCAACCTGATCTAAATTCAGCCCTGCTCTGAGCAGAAGGTTGGATGACCCCAGGGGTCCCTTCCAGCCTGAATTATTCTGATTCTCTGATTCATACCTTTTCACCAAGCTACATTTTTTTAAAACATGCCTGAGTCATTTGAAGCATTGCATCCAAACTGCTGAATCACACGTGCGTAACCCACTCTAACCTGACCCAGCATTTGATCCTAAAAATGCCTCATACCGAAGAAATGAGAGTGGACTTTCAGTTTTTGTTAACTAAGTGTTTATAGCACTGAGTAATAAATTTGTTACGCCCTTGAGACGAGTTGAATCTGCCTTCGTTTGCGCAGGAGAGCACACCAGCACCGCCGCTTTTATAGCAACGGGAAAGTGCCGGGCTCTGTGGGAAGGTGCGAGCCCAGATTAGCAATTTAAACCATCACAAAAGGACTGTATCTTCAAGGGTGTTTGGATGTCACCTCTAGACGTAGAGTCAAATTGAATGCTCTGCAGGCAAGGTAGGCAAAAACCCCACAAAGCACGTTTGAACACCTTGATCGCAGTGTTAATATTGAAGACTTAATAAGCAAATGCCACAATTCCTCAGCCCAGAGGGAAGGGCTCTGGGTAGGGCAGGACACAGGTCACTCATGAGGGAGTCGGGAAACTTTTGGAGGAGCTGCGCAGCTCCGGAGTTACCCACCTTAATGCAGCCCATAAGCAGCCCCACAAAGAAAACATTGTTGGGGGCTTTTCCACCGAGCCAACTGAAGTCAAATGAATAGAAACCGGTGTTAGACAAATTCGCTAGAGCCAGGTTGGCTTTTTGTTGCTTGATTTTCCAAGGGTGGGGAGTTAATTTATTTTTCTATTTTTACAGACTCTTTTCCTTCTCCCTGCCTCTGCAAGAAAACCCTCACAGACCACAGAGCGATAGCAAGAACCGAGCGCAAGAGCTCACCAAAGGATTGCGGTGGATTCTCTTTCACCGTCCAATTTTAAACCGAGATAGGAACTTCTCAAAATGATGCTGTATTTTAAAGAGGGATTAGTTTGGGGAAGTCCAGCGGCTGGTTATACCGGTCGTGTGGCCAGAGGGGAATGGTTTATTCTGGTTTGCGAGCAAGGGTTATCCTGTTGACAGAGATGAAACATGGGAAGAGGGAGCGTGGGGGGACCAAGCACCGGGGTGCAGAAACAGCCCCCCGTCCCCTTGCATTAACAGCATCCTCAGGGGCAGAAAAGAACGATTGGCCAAACAAGAAGCTGGGAAACAGAGCCTGCGAGTGCAGAAGGAGAAACAGGGCGTAAAAGACGAGCTGGGGAGGAATCGGGAAGGGGATGAAACCCGGGCTGGTGCCGGGGAGCGCTGGGCGGTCGGGGCACGCCATCTAGTGAGGGGTTCCCGCTGGATGGAGCTGCTCCTGCGGGCTTGGATCCACGGGTCATCACGTCTGGGGTTGGGGGTTGGGGGTTCTGGGGTTGGTTTGGGTTTTTTTTTGGAGGAGGGTGTCTTGTTTTGCAGCGTGGATGTGGTGCCCGGGGTGGAAATGCCAGAGTGATGCCGGTCCCTGTGCTCGGAGAGGCAAATTCGCTCTCCCTCTAGTCCAGGTGACACATACCCGCTTTATCAGCCGCTGTGTTATTGCTTAATATATACAAAAAAAGTTTCAAAAGACTTTATCCCATTTCCTTGAAGTCCCCCACTTTCCCCAAGGACTTCAGGAAGAGTATCAAGCTTGGTGGTACCATATATTTCTCTTGACTGAGGATATCTTCATGTGTACAAAATTAAGTACTATAGTACCCCGCTCACTCAAGGGCAAATTACAGGGAAGAAAGCACAACCAAAATGCTAACACCATCAGATCTCCCCCTCCATTTATCTCCCTTCACTGCTACAGATCCTGGATGAGCCTGGCTAGCTGGCCTGTTTTCCACATCAGATTTCTCTTGAGTACAAAAGTATTAGGAGGTACAAATAAGGTTCTTCTCTTAATGCTTCCTCCCCATTCATTTATTTGAAGAGGTTTTTTGGGTTGACACCAGGCAACTCCTGAATTTGCAAGTCCAAAACCTAGCTACCCAGAAGGATCTCATTTTCAGAGTGGGTACAAAGGATTTTCTGGGGAAAAAGATGACCCAAGTGGTTTAGGTACACCTCAATTGAAATCGTACTGAGTCACTAAGGGACCACAGTGTTAGCTGAATCATAGAATTTGGATGGGTAACTCTGGCTGCAGAAGGTAGATCTAAAAACAGGGATGCGCGTGCCTTCCTCTCATCATCACTCTTGATTTTGAAGACTCATCCTAAGAACGTATCTCCCATTCAAATGTTGTGGCCTATGGAAGGGCATACGCAGTTCCCCGTGCTAAGAGCACACGGGATTCAAAGGGGAGGATAAAAGCCTTCTGCTCTTAGGAGCATTGCATGCAGAGGCTGCACAGGGACCACGGTGGAGCTGGTGTAATTACGACAGAGGAAGGTGAGAAGAGAGCTTGATGAAGGTGACTAATGACTGAGTTTACAGAGACCAAGCACTGAAAACCATCTCGTGAGGAGACATTCATTGGAAAGATTAATGGTCGCTGTATTTCAACTCTACTTCCACCAGTGCAAAGCAAGGTACTGAGAAACCAAAGCGCAACAAGGCCTCCATAAATCTTTCCTACTTAGTCCTGCACGTTAAATAAGGGATGGAGAAAAGGGAAAGGTTGGGGGATAAGAAGGATGGAGGAAAAAAAACCCTGCTGATTTGCTTACTACTTTGGGATATATTACCTGATTAAATCTGGGGGAAAAATAATCTTAGAAGTCTGGAGCAGGCTGCAAAGATCCCTGGGTTTTCTGCATAACAGGTTGTTAATCCCTATCTTAATTTAGTTAGATTTTTAAGACTTCTTTTTTTAATTTTTTGGTGTTGTTGCTCATCACCCAGTTGCCCTTCAGCTCCTTGCAGAAGCTCTCCTTCAGATGGGAGTCTAAAGATCTTACTTACCCAAGGATGTGAAAACATGGTTAGAAAATACTAGGAAAGAACTTGGATGGGTCTCGGGCTGGAGCTAGGACAAAAGGAGGGGGAGGGAGAAGCCACAGCCGCTCCCCACACGCACGGGAGACCTGACATCTTGAACTGCTGGCTGCAGCATTCACTGAGACATAAATCAGGCCATTCATGAAGGGGTCTGCTCTGCCAATATACATAAAGAGAAATACTAGACGGAAAGAGGCAAATCTGAATTAGATCCATCTCTTGCATAGCAGAAATCCTTTACGCCAGTTAGATGAGAGAAACTGATGTTTGAAAACCACAGAAGGTTTGGCAAGGGTAAAATTTTACATGCTAATGAGCCCCCAAAGAATTTTGACCTGTGAAGGATATTTAACTACTGAGAAAGATTTATATCCAATAATACACAAAAATGGAAGTGAGCACAGAGTATAGGGAATTAGAAACACACTACAAACATCCTCCTGCTCTCATCAGTTGAGGAATAATTCAAGAAAATACCAGAAACGCTTTTCAATATATAAGCAGCGAGAAAAATAAGATTCCTTAGCCAGAGAAACTGTTTGGTATGGTCCATCACTGTCTGCATTCAGTATTTAAAAGCCTTATTGCTACAGAATACTGTAATATAGGTCCTTGCACGGGGACAGTCTGCTCTGGAGAATTTGTTGTCTGCCCAGTCACTGTCAAGGAGGTTTTATGTTACAGTGGCACAAGAGCCAAGCAATGCATTATTGAAAGAATAGGCATTAACGGAACACAGATTTCCAGAGCCCCAGGTCGATGAAACAACCGCAAGACTATCCATCTGTCCCCCTACCGCTATGCATACGTATTCACCCTTTAAATGACATTTCACCAAAATAGTTTGCAATAAAAATCTCTCTATATTAATATTTTTAAGACTGTGATTTCATGAAGTCAGGGGTTTTTCCAACCAGCTTTCTGCACACCTGCATTACCAGCCTAATGTAAAAGAAGATTCCATCCAGTGAACTTACAGCAATATCTCCATTATCTGTTATTTCTAATTAGTGAAGTCAGTTACCATTCCCTCTGTGTCTATTTGTGGGCAATGCATAAATTCACATCTGTAATAACAGATTATCCTCATCTGTCACAAGGGAAACGAAAGAAAACACCTCTTATATTTCTGAGAGTGATCAAACACTGGCACAGGTCCTGGAGAGGTCCATCCAGAGAGGATGCAGAGAGGTGTCGGAGTCTCCATCCTTGGAGATACTCAAACCCTGATGGGACACGGCCCAGGGAAACCAGCTCTGAGCAGGGGGCTGGACTACACGACCTCCAGAGGTCCCTTCCAGCCTCAGCTTTTCTGAGACTTGAATTTGGCTGGTGCCTACCACCTACGCACCAGCCAGACTGGCCAGGCACTCTGCTTGGTCGCAGGTACCCCTGTCTTGTTACCCCCTTATATCAAGGCAAGAGAGTCCAAAAACTCCCCATTTTTTCTTCAGATTGTAACAATAACTGGACATAATTGTTATGAATGTGTAATAAAGATTTAGAAAAGAGTGTAATTTCTTTGATATAACCAATATATCTCAGCAAAAACAACACTCGATCCAGAAGTCGGTCTCTTTCTTGGGCATTCAGGACACGGGTAACTACGATCAACTGCACTTGCCAATGTCCACATTTAATTTACAAACTCAAAGCCACAATTTCTCTGCTAGTCTGTCTTACCACACTGCTGCACAACAGTCCTATTCACCCTAAGTAAGTCTGTCATTAAAGGAAATTTTTAATGCAAAAGCTTAAAAGGAACAAGTTCAGCCACTTTTTAAGCCATTTATTTGATATACTTGGCTTTAAGGAAAAGAAGGAAAAACTGCAACCCAATCTAGCTTATCTGTTTTTTTAAAAGTATCTCAAGGCAGGAGGTTCTTTTCAGCCATCTGTTGAAATACTTTGACACTAGAAAGTAGATCCAATGTTTGCACATTCCCAAATCCTGTTTGAAAGCAGCCAGGAGACTGCTTTTGTCAACACAGGCCCATGCAACAGGACCTCTGCATCTTTTGGGTCTGGATCTTCTTTGCTATGCATTTCTGTAAGTGCTGACCACAGCTGGGCCAAGACGAGCGCTGAAGCTCCCAAAACAGCAGCAATGCAAGTTATGTTTGAGATAGCTCGGTTATTTCCAAGGGACCAGCTGTGGACTGGAACACCTTGCTGGCTTGGGCTCTCTCTGCCTTCCCACCCAGGCTGCCAAAGCTTCGAGAGGAGAGGTAGCAATAAATCATTAACAGCTTTTAATTAACAAAGCATATTGTTGGATATGCCCAAGACTTAAAAGTCTGCTGTACGCCGGGATGAACTTTGTGAGGAATATTAGCATTACAGAGGAATACATATTATTTTGCAAAATCAGGGGCAAGGGGCATGGCATGGCATAAAATAATCAGTCTTTAGAACCATTTCAGATGTGTTTTCTCCCCTAGCTTGGGCAAAGACCAAACATGGATCTTTCCTAAGGAGACTTATTTCTACATGGAATAGATCTTAACCTTTCCATTAGTTCCTTATAGTAAAGAGTACACTGCTCCCCACTTTCATACCTAAAATACAATAGTTAGAAAGAATGGTTTAGCACAATTCACTACATCAGGCAAGCAGTCTCACATTCATCAGGAGAATTTCTGCAAGAACTAACACACACACACACACCCCCAATCCCACACAACCCACCTCACCTCACCACCCACCCAGTTTAAAGATTTGTCCTCCACTTGCCCTCTTTTACCCCAAACATTTCAGTTATAATGCTCAGCTCGTCAGTGTCCAGCTCTGACTGGCATCTCTTCTGAACAGCTCTAAATAAACCAAAGCAACAAAAACATAATGGAGAGATTAGGTTTCAAAATGATACATTTATTATAACTAAACAAAGGACACAAGCTCCAATTAACTTAAAAATTTTATACTGCATTATGGCAAACACAGGACCAGTATGCTCAGAGCACAGACGAATGATTTTTAACCTAAATTTGTAACATGGGCTGAAATTCTTCAACTGAAAAGCAAAACCTGGAATATATACAAAGAACAGAATATGGGATTATTCTTTTAATTAAATATACCAAATAATTTGATATAAACAATTTAAAAGTATTTAAATACATGCTGAAGTAGCTAAAGTTTAAATGATTAGCAAGGTATGTAGATATAAAGTTACAAGAAGTATTTTGGAGTTGTATAAAAGACGTAACTTTTTCCCTCAGACAAAGCCTACCTAAGTGTAAGGTACTATCCTGTCAAGAGAGTATTCTCTACCTGCATGCAGTCCCGCTGACAAAGGAGGTATTAGCGTTCTGGTACTTAACTTGCAGGCAGATTTACTCTTGCAGCATGCAGTGAATGATGAAAATCTCAGTAAAAAAAATCTTTTGAGCCAACATGAAATGGAAACAAGTTTTTCAATAAAATAGGTCCTATAACCTGCTTGTTTTGAAGGGGGAAAAAAGAAATTACATCCTACTTTACCTCTCTTCCCTGTTGCTAAATGCATTTTTTTTAAAAGCTTTTAAAATGTTTTACATTTTTCCCCCTGAATAGTTTATAATCAAAATCTGATCTTACTTGAATCTGAAACAACCCCAACAACAGTCTTACCGATCACCTAACTCTGAGCTTAGAGGCTTTGCCTGTGTAAGTCACAAGGTCACCGAAATCTCACACATCCTTTAATTATTTAAACAAATATTTACATCTCCTGATTAAATATTCATTCAGGAATAAGTTCTGACCAGTTACTGTACACTCTGAAGTCATCCTTTCTCTGAAAGTACTGCAGCTTCTGTTCTTTTGGTCAACACAGAAGACAACACAGCATGTTGCCTGAAGCTAGTCCTCAAGCCACCGATTTGCTGGAGTTGACTGTATCGACTGGAGAGAGCTGCTTGGGAAGGTTCAAAACTGGGTAAATGGGAATCACCGAGGGCTTTCTAAGCTTTTTAAGCTTGCAGAACATGTGGTGTTCAAGTCCAGCTGTCATGGGTTTGCCTACTTTCAACATCAGAAGGAAAATATTCCCTGTGAAAATGCTTCGCTATGGTTGATGCGTATGTCCTTTAAATGCTTTAGGTAACAGGGGAAAACTGACATTTGTGATTGACATTTAACCTGCTAAAATTTCACAATATGCCAAATTTCAAACAAGGCCAAAAGCTAAAAATGTTCAATAAATGTATCACAATTATTTTAATCAGGACATTCTTCATTAAAAAAAAAATCAGCTAGTTTTGACTCCCTTCTTTTTTAATCCACAGAAAATTTAAGTGAACAGTAAACACAGAAAAAGAACAGCAGCAAAGTGTCTTAAACTCCCCAATACTACAATCAGATAATTTACTGTAAGGACAGTTAAAGCTCTGTAAAACTTTAATCAATAAATCTTTGAAAACAGCTTTTTCTGCTACTTCCCTGTTTTAAACTTGCATGCATTAAAGTGCATACAATTCTTAGGTTTTTGATATTCCATGAAAGGTAGCAGACAATTTTAGAGTATCTTTATCATGTTTCAGGAATGTCAAGTAAGATTGTTATGCATCATTTTCAAGTTGAAGATATGCAACTGCAAAATTTTGCATACTCCAAAGCCCATTAATTCTAATTGTAAATTATTCAATGTAAAATTAGTTTTTAAATTGTGTTTTTGTGAAATTAGTTTTACTCTTGCATTTTCATCTAAGGAATTTTGGCCTAAAAAAGCACCTACTGAAATCCTATCTTCAAAATCTACAAACTGACCTTCAGGCTGAAATCTGCAAGTTAATCTCAATTTACAAGAAAGAGAACAGTCCCCTTGTTTACGGGTACATTAACTACAAAGATTGTACTGATTTGAAATTTCAGTTGTGTCACAGCTATTTTACACTTCGGATACAATTACATTAATTCTCAGGAGGATCTTACTGTAAGCAGCTTTCTTTGCAAACTGTACAGAATATGAACTCGATACTTGAACTAAACACTGATCCTTTTTCTATAATTAATTGTACTGTACATCTTACTGTACATCTTGCTTTGGAAACAACTAAATACAATGGTCCATCATGCAAGCCATGAGACTGTCAAAACTTTTTTTGTTCCACTAACTTCAAATAAGTCTTCACAAATAATTTAGCCAATCTAGATAAATACTGAACATGGAATTATGCCGAAATATGCTTGGGAGTCAACATTTTCTACAAAAATATGCAACTATGACTAAAAGCATTAAGCGCTAACTGCCCACCTCGATATCACTGTGTACAGCACCATTGTAAGATGTGCTCTCTATAGTGTACACAAAATCAAGAACGTTCATATATTTTATAATACTGGGTGCAAAATAAAAATAAAATAAAAAAAACAAACCACAACCCTGCTGGTTCAAGTCACACTGTGTATTTCTTCACAGATTTTAAGAAAGAGTGGAAAATTTAGGCTACCAGGAATTATGGAACATCCCAGAGTTGGTATTTTAGTTTTTAAGCTTAAAAATTTACTAAGGACAGACACTAATGAGTGAACCTTGACCTACTGTCAGTATTTAATCTCACAGTTAAAGACAGTAACTATAAGCAATTAATTAGAAAGCCAATGATGTAATCAAAGCACTGGCAATACCAGACATGACTTGTTGACTGCACAGTAAGCAAGGCCATGAGATGAAAGTATTTATGTACTTTGACTATATCTGGTTAGTGATTTTATACCCGAGATGAAAACTGAGAGGTAAGAGAACTAGTTATGGTGTAAATAATTGTCACATAAAAACAACAAACATGCGGAGATAACTGCATTTTTAAAAAAAATCTATGCAAAAAGATCACAACTGACATTTTCCCCTTATGATTATTTTCATTTTGCTATTTAGACAAACATTTTAACTCACTTTACTGTGTGACAGATTGTGTTCTGAAACTATTTTGAAGGCTCCTGTGATTCTAATGCTTTAGTAATTCATGGAATTTTGAGTAGAAGTGACATCCTCTACTCCCAGTCTTAAGAAATTTAAGGCACCCATAAGAAGAAAACTTCATGGGAAGTTTCCATTCTAGGGAAAAATAAGTCTGACTTTCCCTTCAACAGAAAAAAAATAATAATCATGAATTCATAAAAGTGATTAGAATGTCACATTCTCCGTCAGTGAGGCAACAGCTTAGTGATATTTAGCTTAAATAAAACTCAATCTAAGTAGCTACTACTGAAGCCAGAGAATCTTCACTAACAGGTTAAAAACATGTAATATTGTGACAGAAGGGAAAGTTTGTATTAAATTCTGAAAAAGCTAAAAGGTAGAAGCAGAGCAAGGTTGGGCCCCATATAATGACGAAAGAAAATAAATGAGAAACATTTTTCCATGATACACTTAATTTATACAGCAAACCTGCATGTTTAATGGATCACTGTACCACAACAATGAGTGCAAATACATGATTTTGTGGGCAGGAGCACTGCTAAAAAAGCGTATTTTGTTTTCATCTATACGGAATGACAGTAAATCACTTCTTTCATGAACGGAAATGTCATTCCATGTGTCAGAAAACATATCTATAATTTATTACTAGAATCAGCTCAAAACACTTCCCATAATCACAAAGCTCAAGTAATACGTAGCCATTAGACACAGAAAGATATACAAGGTTTTGGTTACAGTTGGGATTAGCTTCAGATTCTGAAGCTCAATTCTTTGCTTCTGCAGCTTCTTTATCGTGCTTTTCCTTTGCTTTCTCTTTTTCTTCCAGTTTTTCTTCTTTTTGAAGCAGTGCCATAATCTCAGCAACCTGACTGGTGCCAATATCGATATCTTCTTTGTCAATCAATTCTACTACCTACAAGAACATAAAATGAAATTGAGAGAGCATTTAGTTTTTATATGATTGGGGCATTTTCCTATCATAAATTTTGTCAAGACAAAAAAAAAAATTATTGGTTCTCTCATATTCAAGAAAACCAGCGTTTTTTCTTACACAAAACACAAACTTAAACTACAACCAGTGTCTCAAACATATCCAGCATATTAAAAAAAAGCTAGAACTTAAATCACATGTTCTAGAACTTTTGACCTCAGCACACAAAACCTCACATTCTAAAGCATCAGTAAAACAGACCCATTTATTGTATCTGTTCCAATGGAAAGCTCAGATTCAGTACCTGCTGAAATAGTATTTAAGACAACACTTATTTTATAGGCTTAATTTTATCAAAAAGACCTACTGTACTAAATAGGCACAAATTTACAAAAACTTAAAAGTTGAGAGGGTAGTGCTTTCAGAAAGCAAAAGGAAAAAATAATTTAGCAAGTGATTCCAAATTCCTTTATATAGCTTTTTGTACAAATACATTCTTGGCATAACTCCTCAAGTCCCTAGAATTATTCTGCATTATACACAGAATTCAGAAGTATATTTTACCTGTGCTGCTAAATGTACAATGGTTGTTTAGAGCAACAGGGAAGATAATCACCACTGGGACAACTTCAAGTCAAGTCAGTAGAGAGGAAAAATGAGTTTCAAAAGGCTGATGCTGTATTTTCTAGCTGGCCACAGTTTAAGTGCTATTTCTGTATTGAGTAGGAAAATTACTTGCAAGGAAGTTAGTTTCAGGACATCTCTAATTTTAGCAAGTAAAAAGGAAACAAGAAAATGAAGGAGAAATGCAGGGAAAACCTGAGAATGTTCCACAAAATGAGAAAACAGGACAAATCAGGCAAAGAACACAGGTCATTTACAAGGGACCTAAAGGACAACTGATGGTCTGATGTCTTTCAAGCAAAGGAAATACAGGTCTCAATGACATATCTAAGGTATACAAGTAGGCAAGAGAAGCTATTATCTTGTGTTGACATAAAGTGTATCTATATGTCATGTCAAGACTTCGGCTAATAGTGGTATTCCAAAAGTAGTTCTTCCAAAGCTCCTTCTCATCCTCCCTCCCAATCATAAGTAGCACAACAGAATTACCATATTTTACAGAACTTGACATAGGCATACAGGAAAACCTACAGCTTTAAAGGTAACGTGGGTAACAGACACAGGATAAAGACTTCCCCTCCCCTCATCCCCAAAAATAGCCATATAAATTCTGAAGATGCTAACATGTATTACAAGATCTATTCACAATACATTACCAAAAACCTCACTGGCATCAAGTAAAGACTCTTGCAAAAGACAGCAATATGAATTTAAGTCAAAACAGGTACAATGTTTGAAGGATGGCTAACCTTATTTTTTTTAAGTAGTCCGGAGACTTACCTTAACAACATTATCTATATCAATCTTGCCATCCTTATTTTCATCTAGTGCCTCTGCAATCCTAGTTAGCTTCTCCTCTGGAATCTTCTGGATTTGTTTCATCGCATTAATTAGCTCAGCAATACTGATGAGATTCTCCCTGGAGAGGAAGCACAATGTGTACATGGCAAGCAGCTACTCCAAAGAAGTAAAGTCGACAAAAGGCAGTACTGAAAGTCACTATATTGCACGTCATTTGTAAAAACATTATTTATTTATATACTTATAATCCTGAACAGAACGCAAAAAAGCAAAAACGAGTTACTGATCAGCAAGCAGATTTCAAATGAATCTTTATCTTACCATCAAATCTCACACTTCTGGTTTCCACGTGCTTTATTGCACAAATATAGTTATCCAGTAGCATTTGAAATGAAGTTCAGCACAGTTTCTGTGCTTCCCAGGCTGTGTACCTAATGCCCTTTGCCTCCCCCTGCCCCATTTACCAAAGATGCAGTGCCATGCACCTGTCATCCTTCTAGATTTAGAGAGGCTGGCCTACACAAAATTAATGAAAGTCACAGGAAAACAAAAGCTGAGAACTAATCGCTTTAGCAATTTAGCTGTTTTGTTCAAACAGGCTTCATTTACTCATATCAAGGAACAGACTTCGTAGAAGAAAGGACTAAACTTGACATCGTGACTAGCAGGTTTCACATATTTCCACTGTCTGCTTACTGATCTCATGAAGCTGAAGTTGTCTGTCGTCTGCAACCTAAAGCCTCTGCTTGCCTATGTAGTTTTGTTGGGTTTGAAGAACCATCTTCCAGCATAGGTCAAGTTGAAATGCAGGAGACCGTGAACTCAATAAATATTAACCACAAGGGCTTTATCTGTATAGTCCCAGCTCCATACCTGGCCTAACCTCTGGGCACAGACTGACTTTTGTTCAAGAAGCATTTCTTAAGCTGTCACTAAATGTCCCAGACTTGTGTCATTTCTATGACTCTTGATGGCCTGGTAATGACTACACCAACTTGAAGGTTAAAAAGCAAGCCTTCAACAATTAAGCAATATTTAAACTAATAATTTTCAGTCATCCACAATCACTTACAAAATTATCCACAAAACCATCCACTACATAAAGTATAATTATGTTCAGTACAAACAGATTGTATTTTTAATTTACAAATTCAGATCATTTTGATCAACGACTTCTCTATAGCACTATTCATATGGCCACCTTAATCTTGTTACACAAAATTTGAATCAAATAACCTTTTGCCCTGGGGACTGGAAAAAACAAATTTCCAAAGGAACAAAAGCAGAATCCTGCTTAGGTATGCTCTATGGGAGCTGGGAAGCTCTCTTCATGAATCACACAAAATGGTGCAAGCATAAGCTAGATTAATACAACATTCACGATCACAAGCTGTGAGAATTACAGTCACAGTTTTTAGGTATTTCAGTGCCTCCAATATGCAACCTATGACCATTCAGCATATGGCTGCCTGAAAGACTCTCCAGTAACATTAAGACCTGGAAAAGTGTTGATAGATGAATTTTGCAATGAAACTACAAAGAAAGATTTTTCTTTGAAAACCTGCAAGTGTGTTAAAGTTGAAATGAAGCAAATTTTCAGAAAGGGACCATGTAAAATTATCTCCTTACTTCCATTAGACCTGTTTCCCCATTTCCCTCCAGAGAAAGAATAGACTTTTTTGCAATTTTTCTCCTCACTGACATCTTCACTGCTAAAGAACAACAAACATGAGTATATGCTTACCATACTGCTGCACACCTTTTCAATCAATGACACAGAGCAAACCTACTGCATGAGGAGCATGACTAAAGGCATGATTTCACCTGCAACACCATTAGTGCTAGAAGCGTGAACAAGATGGTAAGATACTAATTGATGCTTTGACTTTCAGAACCCGCACAGGACTAGCATCTGGGGAATTATGCCTGCTTTTTTCCTTCGTCATTTCAACCATATGTAACATACCTCAGAAGACAGAAAATCTACAGCACAATTTTATTAATTTCATTTTTAAAATAAATTATCTTAACATTCCAAACAGCAACTTATTTGCTAATTCTTATCTAACACACCTCAGACAAAAGCAAGACTGAAGATGAACAGTCATGAGACACATTGAGTGCTCTCAAGTCACTCACCCAGCAGGAGGACTATCACCACCGTCCAGCTTTACATCCACCGTCTTTTGACTTGTCTCTAATTCATTAATAATTTTGTCTATCTGACCAATCATTCGGTTCACCCTCTTGGTCAATCGCTTGCTTGCCTTTGACTCTTCCACTGCTTCTTCCTGGCCAGTTTTAGAGAGCTCTTTTATCTCTTGCAAATCCTAAAAGAAATGGTCAAGAGAGAAAAGCTTTTGTTGGTGTGAATTCTCAACAACAGACACTACTAACTTCGACTAGCATTCCAAGACAGGAGCCATTCATAAATGAAATGCAAATATATAGACATATAAAGCCAAACTGGGATTAGAACAATAAATTATAACACTGCTGCCTTTTTAATGCACCCCTTAAATGTTATTTTCCACATCCTTCATAAGATTGTATAAGATTCATTCTACTTAACTTGAAGTATCTGTAATACTGACATCTATGCTTGATAAGAAAGAACTGCAGCACACCAACAGTTAGCACCTGTTAGTCTAGTCTCCCCGGGAATAAGAGCAGGAACAGGATTCTCATCTGGTGGGAACTACTCCAATGATTTTAACTAGGCTTTAAACACATTATACAAATGAGGTTCTGCATTGTCCCATACAAAGTTCATTCACTCAGCTACCAACTACAAGGTCACAGACATCCAAGCAAGATAATCTTTAAATTTGTGGATCATTTATGCTAGAACTAAACATGAACAGAAATAAAAATAGAACTTCCATGCCCCATTCTTCACCTCACTATACTCCTGGATATCACCCTTCAATTCCTCAAGCTCCTCCTTCTCCTTTGTTAATGATTTTTTCTGTTCCTGCAGCTTGGTGCAAGCATCACTCAGCATGTCAATCTCCTCCTTAGTGATTTCCTCACCCTGTAACAAAATATATACAAATTAGTGAAAGACACATTTGTGATTTTCCTCAAAGATTTCAGGTCTTTTAACAGAAAAAACAGACTCAAAATTCGTTTTCCATGTTCGGAGTCAGTATTGTTCATAGCCATTTTGAGGCTAATGCAGAGAATCTGCATTTTGATGCTAATGCAAAGATCATAAATGCTAAGGCAATTAGTTTGCTATGGTACGTATTTTTTAAGTGCATCAGTATTAAGTTCAGCTAATGTGATTCATTATGTGAGTTTTGGCTATTTGAAATTCTGTACCTGATTGTCTCATTTAAGAATGTTTTACTTCCTTCTTTGCTGGGTGAAAAATCCAAATGATTGAGAAATGATTCATTACGTACAGGAAAGACAGATTACACAAAAAAAATGTGCAGAGCTAAGTTTAGGAAGTTGAGCTGGAGCAAAGTTATCTTCAACAACCTTTGTGAGAATGAGGATGAACATCCATAGTTTGTGAAGTATACCTGTCTCTTGAAAAGCTGAGAATAAAAATCTAACTGCCAACTGAATACTTAAAGAATAAGACTTCAAGGCAATTCATTAAAAATGCTAAAATCCCATAATACTAGCTACAGTTAGCACATTAATCTTACCCATACACCAGCTTTTATTTTGAATGGCTAAACTCTGAACAGCCACACAAGTAGAGTACAGAAAGACACATACAAACAAGGATGCCAGAAACACAGAGCAGAAGGATGATATGCTTCCAAGAAACAACTACAGAACACTTCACAAACTAGGCATCCAGCCCCTTTGTCAACTCAGAAAGAGTTTCAGTGTACTGTTAATATCTAGGTATCAATCTCACTTCTGATTTTAATACAACATCTATAGTTCACTTTACCCCTCCCCAAAAAACCCAACCCAAAAAACCCAAACAACGCAGTTTGAAAACAAATTCCTCTGCCTCAAATAAAATCAGTCATCTTCAAGAAGCTGGGAGTCTTACCTTTTTCCTCTAAGAGGCAAGAATGTGTTTCACAGCATTTAAAATCTTTGAAAGCATCTTTAGGGGACAGGCCACACTGTCACCTTGGTTAAGAAATGCCACGCTAACTTTACTTCTTGTTTGCTCGTATCAGTTAGGGCTGTTGAAGAAGTCTTGTTTGTGGCCTGGTGTCATACATTCTCACAGCGTTGGTGGCGTGGCAGGCAGCAATGCGAATGCTATGCCAGATGTGGCAGTGTAAGCTAGCTGCGACATCACACATCCTTGCTGTTTCCAAATGAGATGATGATCCCAGCCTTGCCTGCCTCCCTCCCACAGCATTCCTCATGGCTGCACTATCATGCACCCAGCTACACAGTCAGCTGAGTCAGTTAACTCATCACACAACAATGCACGATTTCAATATGGATTAGTTCCATTTTGTTATTACCACTGAAACCTTCTTGGCAGCATTCTAAAGTAAACAATGTTATAATAATAGCAGGTAGAGAATGATGCTGTCCAGGAAAATTGAAAATATTTTTTCTACTTAAAAACATCCATTTTAAATTAATGTTGTTATTCTGCAAAGTAACACTGGGACTGACAAAAATCCTGTTATCAAACCTCATGGACAAAAATAAAGTGCTCAGCTACAAATAAAACTCAAGGTACAACTGAAACATGAAAAGAAAGCATACAAGAGGTGGAAGCAGGGACAGGTGACCCAGGAGGAATACAGAGACACTGTCCCAGCATGCATGGATGGGTTCAGGAAAGCCAAAGCCCACCTCAAGTTGAATCTGGTGAAGGACATGAAGGGCCACAAGAAGGGCTTCTACAAGTACATTGGGAGCAAAAGGAAAACAAGAGAAAACATGACCCTGCTGCTAAATGGGACAAGGAACCTGGTGCAAAAGGACATGGAAAAGGCAGAGGTAGTCACTGCCTTCCTCAGTCTTTACTGATAAGACTGGCCTTCAGGAATCCCAGGTCTTCGAGACTAATGGGGAAGTCTGGAGCAAGGAATATCCACCATCAGTGGAGGAGGATCACATCAGAGAACATTTAAACAAACTAACACACACAAGTCCATGAGACTTAATGGGATACAACCACAAGAGCTGAGGGAGTTGTTTGATGTCACTGAGAGGCCACTCTCCGTTATCTTTGAAAGGACATGGTCATCAGAAAAGATTTCTGAGGACTGGAAGAAAGCAGATATGACTCCTATCTTCAGTAAGGGCAAGGAGGAGACTCTGGGGAGCTACAGGCCAGCCAGGTAGCAAATGATTAAAACCAGCATGCTTTGACTGTAACAAAGTATGCTAATCCTAGAAATTAATCTGTTACTTTAACAGGGGTATAAACTATGTTCAACATCATACTACAGAAATAGTGAAAGAATACCCTGAAAAGTTTTTATAGCGTACATATACTGCTCATATCATTTTAGAAGAGGAAGTCGATACAAATCTAGTATAGTCCAAACTTAGTTTCCTACTTAATCCTTTGGCCTTAGCTACACCCTTCAAAAGAAAGGAACACTCATCTTTACCTACACTTGCCCTCTCCCTCCTCCTGTGTTAACTACACATAGATTAGACATGCACAGAACCAGTGTGTCTATAGCCAGTGCAAATGCCCCCCCAAAATAGGTATATTAGTTTCAGTAACACAGACAGATAAAGGAGGTACTCACTCACAGATGTTTTGTGCTGACTTCAATTTCTGCATTGGTGGTTAAGAATTTGCAATCTACTAATTAGCTGGTTTTAACTGATAGAATGCAGTGAGAGGGTGAAAAATGAAGGACAGCCAGGAAACTTATCATGGCTCTTACCTAAATGTTTTGACTCTTTACATTAAAAAGTATAAAAACATACAGTTATCCAGATTACCTTAATGCCTTCCAATACTGGTGCTGTATCTTTCAGTGTCTCTGAGTGCATCGCCATATCTGCCCTTGCCAGTTCTTGTTCAGTATCCATAGCCATCTCACTTTTTTTAACTTGCAGAGCAGCTGCTTCAAGATCTACTGCTGATTCCACCTCTTTCTAAATTTGAAAGACCCATGAGGTTTTAAATAAAACAAAGATAACATTATCCATATTAGCATCAGTAAAGAATGACTTCTCAAAATAGAAACAGTTGCTGAAGTAGACACAGACATTTTAATGAGAAGACAACTTTAAAAAAAACTGCAACACATTGAATGGTTTCACATTAAAATACCCACTTGCACTTAATGAACTATGCCTGTGAGCTCCTGTGGCTTAGTTCACCAGTAAAGTAGGCCAGCAGCTTTTATAGTCAAGTATTATACAATGACATTATCAGGTTAATGACAAAAAGAAAGAGTCAAAGATAAGAACTTTTAAAGTATAGGGTGGGGGAAATAAAAAAAAAAAAAAAAAAACAACAAACAGAACCATCACCTTTGCTACAGAAATAAAAGGCTTCTCTTATTACTTTAATTAAGAGGAAAGAGAAATCAAAGTTACATAAGACTGAGACAATCTTTTATGTTTCACAGCCAACCCTTCTGTGTTGCAGTCTGTTTTAATACTCTCCCTCATCTTGCATATGTGAGCCTAAAGTCCAGTTTCTTGCAGGCAACACCCAGAGCAGGGGCAGTAACTCATAACATGCTAGTTTCTACATCACTGACATTTATTTCAGAATAGTTGAGACCAGAACTTACCATGGCTGCAACTTGAAGGGTTTCTTTGGCTTTCTCTGCAGCTTCAGACAATCTTTCCATCTCTTTTTCTTCATTTTCTTTTCTGATGGCTTCCTCTTCCTGAAGTGTTGCTTCCAGCCGTGCTTTGTTATCTACTTTTTCACCTTCAACTTCTGCCACTTTGACTTGAGCCTCTTTGGCCTATAAATAATGCAGGAAGTCTATTAAAGTCTATGTATGTGTCTATATATATATATGTATGTCTACATAATATAAGAAATTTATATGTCCTTATTAAGATAGGTAGGACAGGTATGCTAATGAATGTAGTTAAAACCCCCAAAAGTTACCCTATTTTTGCACTTCTCAGAAAAAGATAATTCTCTTTCTTTGAGAACAAGAACTTTTTACCCTGAAATTGTACATGTTCTTCATTCTCTTTATCTCAAGACTACCAATAATCTAGTCAGATAATTCCTCTCTCTACACATCATCATCAACATTTTCATGTATTAATGTCTTTAAGTTGCCTGGAGCGTAGATTTTTTTTTTTTTATATCAGTAAAAAGGGTATTCTAAATCTTCTTATGCTATTACTGTCTACTGTCATGCAATGAAATATTGCCTTTTATTTGCTTTATTCTCAGACCCCTCCACATATAAGCCAACTTCTTCTGTGTTCAGAGGTCACTCAAACCTATTCATGGTTTAGCTTTTCAAGGAAAGGAAAGGAACCAAGAAGAACATCTACCTCCCTGAACGGATTTTCAGTGATGATACTGAAAGCTGGTTGCAGACTATGTATATCAATACTTACAACACTCTCTGGTAGTGTCTGAAGCGTTGTTTTAAGCTGATCAGCTGGAGAAAGCGTATCTGGAAGATACATGGCTCTGGATAAGATAAGCAACGAAGTAGGGATTTCCTGGTTCAGGTGCAGATCTAACCACTATAAATGCAATACATATAACAAATTAACTTCTGGATTTTTTTCTTTTTTACAGATCAAGTCAAGCATACACAAAACAGTAATTTTTTTTACCTCTGCTTATCAGTCAGTATCCTAGCACAGGAACTACAGGCTATAAGCAGCTAAGAATTACAGCAATTGCATTGAAATATATGAAGAAGTATTTTGTTTGCAGAAGTATTTCAAGAAGTATTGTATGAATATTTGAAAAAGCATTTAGTTTCACATGCCTCTTCCTCTAAACCAGGCAACACCAAAAGAGAAAGAACTGATCTACTTGAAGAAAAGTTCTTTACAGAGTAATACAAATACTTAACAAGACAAAGTGCCAAAACTGCAAACATATTTTGGATATGTTTAATTATCTATTTGCATCAACAAAACATCATGGCCTAGTCAAAAGCCAGAAACCCGCTGCTACTACATACTCACACAGTACACGACAAAAGCTTATTAAGGAGAAAGACTGTTTTAACCAAGCCTTTAATGAGAACAGAAGCAAAACGATTTCTCAGAATCATAACAAAAATCAGAGCAAGCAACTGAAGTTAGGTCTGTGTATTCAGTCTTGCAAAAACATACCTGTTTAAGCTGTTCCTTGAGACGCTCCTCTGTCACACCAAGAGCTCTCATACCTCGGGCACGACAAGCTGCCTGCAGTTCTTTAACAGTCAGGCTATCAACTCCTTCTTCAGCAATCAGCTGCACAAAGCATAAAATAAACTTTAACATGTAATAACTCAAAACTGAAGAACCACCATCAACGCGCACACAGAAGTCCGTATTTTTACAACGGCCACTAGAGGCTGCTGTGATAACACAAAATAGCCTCCACTTTTTAAACAGTGAACATTATACTGTAGTCTTAAAAGCTCCATAATAGTAATGTCAATATCTCTAAGTTAATACTTCTATCAGCTCCCTTAAAATTATAGTTTCATAGAAATGCTTTTCTTTGTAACAATTACTTTCATTACAATTAATGGTAGATTAAAAAAAGGTCAGCTTTTTCTTTACAAATAAGGACACTTCTGATTTTAAGCTCTTCAAGCCTTTCTGTTCTAAGTTAGTTCAAAAATGAGAAAATTAAGACAAAAAAGGAAAATGCCTAAGAAGACATACGTATATCCAACACACACTCACTACTCTTACATGTCAAAATTATTAACCAGTGCCTATTTAGAATGACTCACCTTGTCATCTGCTTTAATGCTTCTCAACCTCATAGTCAGCTGGAAGCGGAGAAAGTTATTTGTCCCAATTGACTGAAGTTCCAACAATTTACAAAGTGCCACCAACTGAGGCCTGGTTAGATTGTCCAGAGTCAACTCATCTTCAAACAGTTTAGAGAACCTTAAGATCTCCTCATTACTGGGTCTTTCACCAGTTTCCCTGATCTGTAAGAAAAAACAAACACACAGAAAGCTTTTCAAAGCAAATGTTATGGTTGGGCATTATTTTGAACAATAGAAATATTCTCTTTTTCAAGTACTTCGCATCAATTTTGGGATAGGAAATAGAACACACGGGAGACATGAAAAAAAAATTTTAAAACCCCAACTTATTTGCTATAAAAGGCAAAAGAATTGACGGTCTTGATAGTTCCAACAAGATTGCATAACTTACTTAAGACAAAAATTAGATTCATAGGTATACTAATGAGCAGGTCTGTCTGAGTTGGCACTGCCACGAGATACCTCCAAGAAACCCAACACATATATATCTAAGCAAATAAATAGTTTCTACAGAAGTCACACTGGCAAGTATTCCTTCTGGTACCATACTTATTAAACATAAAAGCACATTAAAAGCATCACCCTGTGAAGATAGAGGAGCAGTACATCCAACAGCAAAAATTTTGCCACGTTGGCGTCCCTATGAAACATGGATTTGGACACTTAGCCACCTACATTCTCTCCACAACCGCATTTGTTACAACACTGTTTTGCTTCCAGCTCCTAGCTGTTCTGCAGCACTTCAGTGCAAATGCACTTGTACCTGAAGTTATTCCAAAATATAAACTGCTATTTGGGAAAGGACTCTGCATCCTTCTTGATAGAAGGTTCTATGTAACTGCTTGTACAAACGCAAAGTTAAGCTTTTAAGTTATGCGTTGCCAAATGGCACTTCACAGTAATTAGATTCAAATACTGGAAGCAGAAATAACAGTTCAAAGTAGAAAAAAAATCATTCCCTAGTCTCATCAGGTCGGAGTAAAACATTATCACCTGTATAAATGTTGATTTTTCTATTTTAAGTACACCATCAAGTGCTTATTAGTGATATTACTGAATCCAAAATCTATAGAACTTAACAATTAAGTACTCCCACTTAACACCTTCAGTCTAAACGGAAGTCTAAATAGTCTAAACTTACTATCAGTAAGTACACAGATATCCAAAAAACACTTTTCCCAATCCCTCTACCTTTTTTTAAGCCCTGTAAAGAAAATATAAGCTAAGTGACATAAGTACAGTCTGAAAACCTAACATTTCCTATACAGCCTGATTTATTATGCCTAGCTGTTTTACTTGCCAACTCAAATCTTTTAATGAACAGCTCCTGAGTACAGGAAAAGATAAAAATTTGGAAGACAAGATAGTCTTGAGTCCATTAACCTCCAGGATACTTGTGTAGCAGAGAAACCAACTCAGAGAAAGAAAGGTCAAAGGCCTTGTTGTTCCACTTCAATAGCTCCTTTACTACAGGAGCCAAAAATGGAACTTCAAAAATACCAGAAAGTATTTTCTTCCTTGTTTAAAGCTGAATTTTAGCAAAGCCAAGCATATGTTTCTTGAAAGTGCAAACCGAAACTTTTTAGTATGTCACTAGATACAAAGCAACACAGATAAATTCTGGAATTTTGCAGCAAACTCTTGTCATCAATGGTTCTTGCAGCATCAACTACTTCACTGCAGAAGCAGCTATAAAAGAACAGCAAAAAGGTGGGAAACTTTTAAGCTGGTTCTTGCTCTGACATTTATTATCTAGTACAGTGAAATGACATCAATAAAGTTTGTCTCCATGGCAAAAATGAGAAATATATAGCTGTAAAAAGCACACCCACATATAAGAAATGCAGGGCCTGAAACTTCTTTTTAGTCAGTCATGAGAGGAACCTGGGACTTCCTCCAGCAAATGTGGAGTGATACGTCATTTATTTCCACAGAAATTAACCGCCAAATGTAAATTCTCAGTAGCAGTTCTTTCAGAAGAAAAAAAATGTTCCAAACATGAAGCATGGCAGTGGCACGCTCCCAGAGTCTGCAGCGTCAGCGCTTCAACTACTAACTGCTGTAACTAACCATTTAAAATTTTCTGCAGATGAAAAAAGAACAGAAACAGATGATTGCATAGAAGCTTCAAAGTACACGGACTTTGCAAACAGATACTGACTGGCAAAACTTGCCAATATCAGTATCTGAGGTAACCTACTCAGCACAGTCAACATGATCTTATTACCCCACCCTTTAAAACTTTATTCTCACCACTGGCAAGCAGGAAAAGCTCCAGCTAGCTCACAGGACTTGTAAAGTTCAGGTCTGAAATCCCCAGGCTTATGTGCCTTTTTCTGTGCAAATACATACTCTCCCCAAAGGAGGGGACTACACTCTTACTTTCAACAAAGCACCTGATGATGGTTGATCTCTTATTCAACAGCCCCACCATTAAGAGAAATCTTAAGTGCGAGCAAACTGAGATAAATCCTATCCTCAGAAGATTTAAGAAGGTATTTTTCATTTCTCCAGGGAACACCTTACCCTTACCTACAACTTGCCAAACCTGAAGGCCATCAGTGTAGGAGGCAGATATCTGACATTTATTCTCTGTGTCAGCAACTGCTTGTGAATAGAAAAATTTTGCACCAAACGCAGCACTTGCATTCTAGCAAACCCCAATCATACCACATTCTAGTCAGTATCCAAAAGGATTTCAGCAGTATAGCACCTGTGCATTTAAAAACTGTTTTTACAAGCAGAATGAAATTTGACAAGAAATTTTTACTTTTGCCCCACTAAGTTTTAATCAGTTAATTAGGAAATAAGTCTTCTCTCCCACTTTTTACACCCAATGTTCAAAAAAAGAGGTCAAAAACTACATGACTAATCACTGAGTGCATTATTTTTTCTAATGTTAGAAGTGACTTATTAACAAAATAAGAGAACAAGAAAGCAAATGAGCAGAAATATATTGCTTCTAGAATCAGAGAGTGAAAGTACCAGCTACAACACCAAAGCGAAGAACAGTAAAACTTCAGCACACTGAAGTATTACTTGCAAAAAAGAAATCTATCCTAAAAAACCTATTATATCCTGCTTCTTCAAATCCAACAGAATAAAAGTATCTGACAATTACCATAGACCAAACAAAACGCAAATCTATTTTTTTGGTAGGAAGAGAAAATACTTTTTAAAAAAAATTTTACCTTTTGAAAGAACGTTGAAAAATCTTTTGTAACATTTCCTTTGGCTGCTTTATTTTTTAAGGCCATCTCCTCAATTGTGTCTTGAAGGAATTTAGCCAATTCAAGCTTTACTCTCAATTCTTTCTTCAATCTCTCCTCCTGTTAACAAAATATTTGGTTTTAAAAGTTCTTTCCAGAAATATGCACACTAAATACCACTTCTGCCCGCAGACAAGTTGTAGAGTACTTCTGAACTTCTGCTGTAATACACGTATCACGAGAGGACATTCACTCTTACCAAAGATCCCCAAATCACACTGAAAAATAGGTTGATCAGCTCAAGCTCCATGAAGCACGAGATGCAATGCCAACAGAGTGAAGTGCAGCATGAGTGGCCTGCTAAAACTAACCTGCACCCTCTGAATTAGTAATAAAATATAGAAACTAACCAACTGGTTAGGGTAATTCCCAACTCTTGTATCCAGCACAGAAATCCTACACTATAGCTCCTCCAAACAAAAAAGAATTTATCACAGCATTAGAAATCAATGGTTACTTAGATCCAGGTATAAAATCATGATTGATTATATATACACTATGTACAAAAGTCATGTAAGTCTTTTGTGCTCTGAAAGTGAGAACTTGTGGGGCTTTTTGGTGTGTTTTTACAAAGCTCTAAACAATTCCAAGAAAACTTAACTAAACGAAATAAAGTTTAAACAAAACAATGCATAAGAAGCTATTTTAAATATTAAGTATACATACAAAAAACCTTGCATCAAGAGTAAGGACTACAAATGCCAAAACAAAGTCTGTGTATTTTAATACAAACTAGAGAAATAAAGTTTCATAGCTTTCATTTCTGCTTTGTAAGAGTCATAGAAAATGGAGATGAGGATAGCAAATAAGACAAGAGAAGTTTCCAGCCATGACAGCTAAGCACCTGCACATATAAAAAGGTAAACTAGGATGGCGCTGGTTCATTATTATATGTTAACAGCAAGATCATCAAAATAACATAAAGAAGACAAAAGCATTCCCCTAATACCAAAAAAAAAAAAAAAATCTTCTTTTTAGAATTTTTCTAGTTTCTTTCTTTACCAAGTAAAGTTCTAATTTTTTCAAAATGTATTGCTGGATTATATATTCAGACCTGCTTACCTTTTTAGACTTTGTCTCAAATGTAGAGGGAAGCATATTAGGGAACAACTTAAGAGCTACTGGAAGCAAAAATTCCATAAATGGGACAACAAGAAAAACTAGGAAAGGGACCAAACGGAAAAGATCGGCACATATTCGAAGAAACTGGAAGAAAAAAAAAAAAAATTTATTGATAAGCAAAATTTTAAATATTTATTTAAAAAATACTTGATATGATCATCCACATTATCACTTATGCTCACATATATATATTTGCTACAAAGGAATTTTAAAATAAGACAGAAACAGGATGTGATAAAGTCAGGTTTTAGTATCTTTTTCTTCAAGTTGCTCTATACTAGAGTGCCAGAGTTTCACCAGTTTTCAACACTATAGAAAGTACTTCAAAAGCCTCACTGTGTCTCAATAGGATTATTGAACAAGTATCTCATTTAAACCTCTTAAAAGCACCTGAAAACAGGAGGTGGTCATTTGTTGTCGTTAAAGCTGCTTAACTTCTTTTATTCATCTTTATTTGTGCTCCACCACTTCTTACATGCATGAGCTACTATGGACTAAGTAATCAAGAATAAAATGAAAGCTCCCTCCCCCTCTGCCTTATAACAATTGTAATGTACATTTAAATCCAGGGTAATGAGCCCAGCTTGGTAGATTTTTTTTTTTTTTTTTTTTTTTAAATCACTGCTTTTCTAGACCAGTAATCCTCTGAAGCAGGCCGATGCATTAGTTACCGAATCTTGAACTGCATAAAACAAATATTGTCCTTCTCATTTCTGTACACCCACAAATGTATATATTAGGCTGTACAGTCTATAACTGAATCTTTCAGTACTCGTTGGAAGCTTAATAACTTGGTTTATATTGGCGAGTGCAGATATTGTTTGACTCTACCTCATTTTACAAAGCTGGTTATTAGGAATATTGTCAGTTCCTAAATCAGAGACTGAAGGTCAGATGTACACTATGGTACACTACTGCCACGGTAGTGTCTTTCAACAACATGATTTGATAAACACAGCTATGACTAGCAAAAACTGGCAACATAAATGCTCTTACAGAAGTAAACACATGCTTCCCCCTCCATCCCCTCCCCACACCTCCCGTGAATCCAGGGGAACAGCAGCAACAACCAGTGTAAATTGCATGTCGCTAGGACTGCTTTGCTAGAATACAAAACCAGTAAAACTTCAAACAATTTTCTTAGCATAAAACCAGCCAAAATCTTCAATACTGTTTGAGGAATGCACAAACTCCACAGATCCAATGCTCAACATTTTTCTTTGTATATAAAAAATTCAGTTTCCCAGAAGGGATGCTTTGGTCCATTGTTTACAGGCTCAAAGATTTTTCCATTCATTCCAACAATAGAAGATAAATGACTACTAGGAGTTCAAAAAGATGTAAGAAAGTTTGGAAAAAAATTTCAGAAGTCAGAACAAGATATTTTCCCTGAAAAAAAAACCTCAAAAATTTATATAGAGTGCGGAACAGAGTTCCTATTTTTACCCAGTATCTGTTTTTAGACATTGCATGCAAGTATTTGTACATGGCAAAATCCGTATCTACAGAAGCAGTTTTACAACCAGATTAAGCTAACCTAATGCTAACCTGAGACAATGTATAAAAAGTCATGAAGGTGCACTAGCAATCACAATGTGAAGGTACACGACTGATCCAGCTAAACCTAACCCATAAATACATACACAGACAAGAGAAAAAGGATCAGTACTAATCAGAAGGGGCAGGGGGAGTTGGAAAATTTGGTTTATGCACCAAGCGGGACTGGCCTTTTTCACAGCAGCACTACTGTCCTGGAACAGCTTACATAAATCACGAAACTGCACCCTCCACTAACTCAAGGAAAACAACTTTGCACAGGAACCTAATACAATGGTGCATGATTACACGCATGTTATTTGGCAGCACAGCATGAAAAACTTGTGACTACTCTGCATCTGCTGCCACAGTTTCATGTATTCCGCTTTTCCCTCCTCTGCAGGATTAAAGAATTTGTAAAGCTGATACACTTGCCACAAATTCCGTAGTGTTTGCCATCTCACTTCCATGACCTGAATCATCCAGCAGTAGGCGGCAGCACTACAGCAATTAGTTTTTAACAGCAGTATCATATCTCCTATGTTTTACTTCTTCCTGCCTTTTCTTCTAAGCGTAGATACGTGATCCTGATCCTGTTGAATCCAAACCCTACCAGCAACTGTAGAAGCAGAATTTTGGAACCAACTTTTGGTTTACATAAGCAATAGCTTCCTTGCATTAGCCATGCTGCAATTGCTTGTTAATGTGGTTAGATTACTTGGATATCCTTCCATAATTGCCTCCAAAGAGGAAGGAAAGGGCAGGCAGAAGTAACTCATTTGTCAGCCTGCGTGAAGATAAGATTTCTCTAGACTGTCAGTTCATATACAGTTTAATAAATTTAAAGCAGTATGTACTACTTTTTTTTTTTTTTTTTTTTAAAGTTCAGGACCAACTTCTGCAAAGTTGTAGCTAATCTGGCATCAAAGCTTTAAGACTTCTTTAAATCAGTAGTATACTACAATTTAAGGCTGAACGGACAAAAAATGAACTGTGTTGAAACAAACTTAAAATAAGGTTTAAAAAAAGCATATGTAAAGGGTTCTTCAGCTGTAGGCTGGTTTGCTTTCCACTGACCCTGGGTTCTAAGCCTACCATGACTCAATTCAAGAGACAGGATGTTCTCTACCTCCATATAAAGAAAACACAAAACCTAGATTGAGAAAATAACATTACCGTAGTTCTTAAAACTATTTTCTCTACATCATCTACACCGGATTGCATGCATACATACACACACACATCATTAGGTAAGAGACAGGCTACATCAATGTAAACACTAATTTATACCTGCACAATAAATTTCTAGTTTATTTAAAATACAGGAATTGATACTGAAATCACACATCTGCACAAAAAAAAAGAATTCAGGGAGGCCAAATGCCAGACCACTACATAAATATGAGAAAGACAGCTCTATCATCACTAGATGATGAAACTAAAGCGTAATCAAGTGAATAAATCTCTCTATTGATGGAATAATGCATGTTTCCAAAGATAACGTATTACTACTAAACGTTCATGCCTTCTAGATAGAGTACAGTCCTGATTCTTCAGCAGAAATATTTCCATGATATCCATATTGTACTGTTGTTTGTTTAATTTCTCAGAAGTATGCTCAGTGAACATGAAACAGGCAGGAAAACCAATGGTTCCAATCTCGCCCTCTGGAGGATTTCCGATTCAGTTTCAAACCATGAATTAATTTGTCTCACATGGTTTTCCAAGTTTCCCAAAGCTCTCAATAAGCCAGCACAAGCCAGAACTGCTACTTCAAGAAGTCCTGCAGTACTCATTCCCCCCTATCCTCAGTTACTCTTTCTTGGCACTACATAATCCCCTCTCCTACGTCAGCACAGACTGTTATATTTATTGCTGAGCAACGTTTCAGCTGGATCAGCTGCCAAACATACTCTTGTACCAGCAGAAGGAAGAGGGCAAAAATAAGTAGCATGAAGATGCTGAGACCAAATACCATCAATCAGTGCTCTTGTAGAAAGAGACCAAATGTAATCAGAGATGAAAACCGCTACATGGGCATTTAACAATTTTTGTTATTTGGCTAACCTTGCAAATACAGGAAAAAAAACTTTTGCATACTGCATTAAGATGTGATGTTCATTAATTACACATGAAAATGTTCAACGATGTACCTAATTTATCAGGAAATTATTAAAACAATGAGCAAATATTCATTTTTTTGATAATTTAACAAAATTTTTGAAGCCAGAGATGTGAACCTAACACATTGCATGTACAGTGTACAAACTGCAGAGAACCGGACCGCGATTGCAAGCAGCACTATTCACTCCTGCTGCCACAGTACATACACTTTTCACTTTCCAACATTTCTTCCAGCACATTTTTTTTCAGCAACATCTGAAATGCCTTTTTTTAAGAAAAAAAAGGCAGGAAGATAGACTTGAACATTTTATCTGTATAAAATTCTTAAACAACTTGTCTTTAAAAACAGTAAAATGAGAACTATTAAATCAGCATGTTTGATATATTGCTAATGAACTGGTGATGTTGAGTAGCAATGCATTCTTTCAAAAAAAATTTTTTTAACTATACCAGTTTTGAAACAGCTTATTATTTTGCAGTCTTTCCATATAAGAGCTCACGTCAAATGTTTTTAAATAGCCATATATCTTTTAATTCTAGTTGAATAAGTACATTTACTTCATCCACAAACTGAAATTACTATTCAAATGCATGTGTTATCCTAATTTGAAAGCACTTTCATTTTGCACTCCAGATTTCATCTCCATCCCCCTTCCCTTTTCTTTAAAATTATCAGTTGCCTTTTTACAGTTCCATAAACGTAAGCTACATGCCATAAAGAAAAATGAAAGTATAAACCAAAAACTTTCCTCAAATTATCTTATTTGAACTAAAATTATCTCACAAATATATTTACAACTGAGAAAGTACTTATATCTGATTATCAATCATACATTTCAGCCTGCAGCTTTTCTTCTGTTTAAAAAAAACGAAAACCAAACCATACAACAGAATTGGCACCAATCCAACCTTTACTAAAAGTGTTTTCCCTCTATTTTTCCAGCTGGAGTGAAAAAGCAGAGGAAGTGACCATGTACACACATGTAGCACATGGATGGGAACTTGAGAACAAACCACAACTGCTGTCCACATGACAAAACAGAAGAATCCTCTGCTGTTCCAACTAGAAAATACCAAATTTATCTTCAATAATGGGAACAAGACTAAAATGTTTCAGAGTCATATCCAAAATTTTTAGTGTCCACATAGGGAGGAGGAGGGAAATACACCTAGCAATTTTAATTCTGTGAACAGAAGACCAACTCGCTTCAAATAAAATGGAGCAATCGCTAAGGATACTCAAACAACATTGGTATTTACTCAGTACCTGTCTCCGTTCTCGACGAGACAAAGTGTTTCCATGAAGTATTCGCCAGAGCATCCTTGCAGCTATTTTTGTGTCAATCCACAGTAATCGAAAACCATGGTAATAGTGCTTCAGTTCATCCACAATCCTCTGTCCAATAGATTTTTTCACAACTTCCACTTCTGTTGGACTATATACAGGACCTCCTTCTTCCAACTTCTTGTTTTTGTCCTTTAAGGACTTCAGTGACTTTTCAACTATGGAGTCATCTTGAAGGGGATGTGAAGAATGCCACCATCTAACTGGAAGATACTGGGGACCTAAAATACCCATTGTTGCTAGTGGCGTCCACGAGCCAGAAGAGCTCTGAAGAGGAAAGTGTATTTGTTCAGATCCTTTAGTCCAACAACAATAGTGATCTTTTCTGGAGTATGCGTAAACAGGAGGGACACTAGTGCAATATTTAAAGTGTACAGTCCTTCAAAAGAAAAGAGCATTCAAGAATTAGCAATAGATCATACGCTATTTATATATATTTGTATAGCTTTAAATGTATGTATTTATAAACGGCATCATTTGAGAAATATCTACCACATATTTAAGAAAAAAAACCACCAAACTTTTGACTCTCACGATCAATGTCTATACCTGAAAAGAATGCTTGGCTTTACTTCACGACAAAAAAATAACCTGCAAGGAGTTTTCCATTAAATAATTTGGAAAAGGTGGCTTATTTTACTCCAATTAAATGAGTAGTAACAGCCAGAAGTGCTTTCCATTTAGAAAACTATATTTGAAAATAAATCTGTAAATCCAGAAGTAACATAAAGCCCCTTCTATTACTTTTCCTGTTTGAACAAAACCCTCAAGGAAAAAAAACAGAAATTGTAGACTTGGGATAGGTGCTGAGTTAGAGGAAGAGAATTAGTATCAGAGAAATCCGATTTCATTAGAGTTCTTCATTTACTATCTCCATGCATCTAGTTTTCCTTTTTCAACAGAAAATTTTGCACAAACTTCCATCGTGGTGCTGAGCTGGGACAGACAGAACCAATACTCTTCTACCTTATTCAGAATTTTGTTCTTTTCTTTAATTAAACATAACCTGAAGTTAGAAGGAAAGCATTGCTCAAACACCCCAAACACTCACTATACACACAGAAGAACTACTCATTATATGCTAGTAGGATTGTACACACTTTTATAAAAGGGTATGACAAAATTAAAATAGTAGATACAATATTTTATATAAATGAGTTCCACTAGTTGTCCCTCAAACTGAAATGCCAACATTAAGTCATCTACAGGACAGAAATGATTGGGGTGTTTCTTCACTGGGCCCTTGTACTATCAAAACAAAATCTGAACGTGTATTTGTCTTCAGTCAGTGAACACAAAAGAGGTGCAAGTGGCTCTACAGCTCTGAATAACACTTTAAGGAAAAAAAAGTTTATTGAACACTTACAAGTATTAACCTCACTCACTCAGTTTTCAGCCAGAAGTACTTTTTAAACTTAATCATCACATGCATCCAATGAATTTAAATTACTTTAATGATTTTATCTATTTAATGTTATTCAAATAGAGCCTTGTACAAAACAATTGACTAAATTATTACTTTTTAAAGATGCATTATTAATTTCTAGCTTAAACTAAAATTTTAAGCATCTGACCATTCAATAGTCAGATGACTGCCAAAACATACACAGCTACACAAAACATTTCCTTGATTAGCTAGAAAACTACACACTTGCACAGATATTAACTAATGAGAATTACGGTTCCTTTAAGAAAATAAGTACATATTCAAAAAACAGATTAAAACACTTGCATAGATTAATCCATCCTGACTCTAAGTCATTTCCCAAAAGCAGAGCTCCAAGCCTACAGACCAAGTTCCAGTCACATCCATCTACATGCTTCTGCATGCAGAAAGGAAGGGAGCTCTGCCAGCAGAACTGGTTCGGAGTCTGCAGGGAAAAAAATTTTCACAAGAAATATGCCTCTCTGAACACACTTTCACTTGCAGGATGTCAGACACAGAACTTCTATCGTAAGCTGTACTCAGTACTTGTATCATTAGAGTCCCTTGGTTTTGGATCTGGGTCATCTGGGGTGCGGGCACCAGTTGTTTTATTTTAAACAGAAACATTATGTTAACAGAAGCTTTTGGTAGAAAAAAAAACTTCTCAAAAAAAACCCCAAGAATTTCTGTCCCAATATTCAGCTGCTCATATAACAGACTTCAAACTGTAAGTTTCCAATTTTCCAAGAGAGAGGACCCATCTAATAATCTACTAAAAAGCAAACAGAGATTTGAAAATGCTTTATGTATTAAAAAACTCTCACAACTAATTATACAGTAAGTGGTCTAGAACTAACATGACTTTAAAAAGAAAGGAATTACTTTGTTTCATATTAGGGGGTTATGTCTAGAGACATATCCTTACGTTAAAATGGAAACTTAGGAAATTGAAGAACAGTCATGGTTTCCTGAGCAGTCAGACTATAAATAACTAGAGAATACATATTTTAACATTCCAAGGAAAGGCGTTAGGTAATTCATATCCACCAGTATGCCTTGTCAGCCAAGTCAGGAACAGAGAATGGATTCTGCCAACATCCAACTCCTTAAGTTCCATAAAAGCACAGAGCAACTGGATTCATTTTCAGAAGAGGACACCACCTCCTAGCAGAGTCTCACCCAAGGCTGTAACATACAGTAAACTACTTTGGTTTAATAAAGATACAACTCTGTATCTGCATGATGATCTCTGAATGATCTACATCCCTAACTGCCAACTATGTTTTTCAAGCTAGCTGTGACTGAACATTTACTCTATGGAACTCCACAGAGAAAGTATGCCAGAAGCCCATGATATCACCTGGAATCACTCAAGAACAAGATTAATATTCTATTGCTTTCACATCATAACAAAGAGGGAGGAAGTGGGTGAAAAAAGGAAGATCTCACTTTCTTCCACACACAAACAAGCAGGTGAAGAGAGTAATAATACTCAGACTTCCTTTGATCTGTCAATAACACAAGCTGAAGCTACTATTTTCACACTTGGTCTAGAAGATTTAAACCCATATTCTATGATAGTTTTCTACGGTTTTAAGTTTAGGAAAAAAGTTCATATTTACTCACATTTTGTTTGCCAGCCTCAGGGATGTACAGCTAAGACATGCCCGATCTCCCAAGTTACCTAGAAAAATACCAATAATTAGCATTAATTCTGAAATTCAGAAAGACATTTATCCGTATAGTGAATTGTACAAAAATACGTGATTTAAAAGACTGACCTTTACTTAGGAATAGCTACTACTGAAAGCACAAAAAAGATGCTGCTTAACAGCAACTTCCTTATGGTGCACTGTTTGTAAGCACATTCACGTTTTGGATGATTGTGCATCACAAACAGCCAAGACCGAAAATTTCTTTGCTTTGACAATAACCATGTGAAGTACTGAAGCCCGAATACCTCATCCTCTTCCAACATGAGTCAAAGCACATGCCTTGTTCTTATTTATCTCAACCTGTAATCCCAATTTATAGGATAAAAAAAAGACAAAACAGGTGGGGAGCAATTCTGTAACACAGCTGACACCTCCATAAGCACTCAAGCAAACTGTCCATGCATACAGTCGAACTCCGTGGACGTGTGAGGTACTGCTTGCAGTTGTTCAATTGCCTGAAGACAGGTTTCCAAGTCCCTCGGACAAGCAACTATATGGCAGAAAAACTTCACTGAAAGCAAATGTAGTTTTTGAATGGCTGCCTGACAACACAGTATTAGATGATCCAAATGGAGCACTTGCCTGGTGTCTAAGATGAAAATGGTTTTTTTTAAGCACAACAAATAAAACGTGAGTAGGAACCTAGACACACTTCACTAGAGAGGTAGAACCACAGCACCATTTCAGTACATTGCTGTCCATTTTGATTAGCACCTGGTAAAAATAGCTCTACCCCTGGATCCCACTGCAAAGGATACAAATTGTCTTGAAGGGCAAGAGACTGATCCAAAGAATATGAAAGGTTAGCTTTCCAGCAAATGCTGTGTTCTGCAAAATGAATTTTGTTTGAAACGCTAACTCAGAATTAGTCCTAATAATAACTAATAAAGTCCACAAGGAGGACTGGCACCTATATACAGGCATCCTTTACCCAGGTACAGAGACAAGCAGCATCCATTCTGGAAATAAATAGAGGAGACCATTGAATGACAAATTATCTAAGTCAGTTCACATCTTCCATAAAGGACCATGCTTGAAAACCTTCCGACCATCCAACACCATGGAAGCACCATCAGCTACATAAAATGCTACCTAGTGGCTGTATGCAATCTACAATCACTGAAAATCATCCCCGAGCCCACTAGAAAAGAATCTCCCTAAAGCAATTTAAAAAAAAATTTTAAAAAATCTTGTATCGATACCTAACTGCAATAACTCAATTAGCTAACCAATACCAAGTGCAAAAAGACTCCTGGACAGAACAAAGGAAGATCGTATGAACAAGGCTCCAAATGCCTTCACTCTTTTTGGCCAATCTTTTCAGAATTCACTGTAACCAAAACACAAATGGAAGGCTGGATGGAGTAGGCGTGCTGTGGTTTGTTTCTCCTACCTGGAACCTACTCTTTCTGGTCAATCCTAAGAGACAGCAGGATAGAAAGGTTATTTTAGAGGTTAGGGGTAAACTTTTCCACCATCAAAGCTAAGAGATAGCCTATGACAGATCCTGAAGCAGACACTGCATACACAGTGCCCAACGCTGATCAACAAAAGCCTTCCCCAACAAAATATCCTAATTATCAGAGGAAAAGAGATACCTCCAAAATCAGGTGGGGCAATCAGAAGGTATGGGAAGGGGGATGAGGGGGAAAAAAAAAAGGTAAGTTAACTTATCAAAGAAAAATCTCAATAATCAAGGGATATCCCATGCTAAGTGGGCTTTGATATCATTACAGCAAAAGCTATGGCATTATCAAGTCAAAGGAAAAGGATTTACCCATCTCACGTTATATCAAACTCTAACAGGTACTCACTGCCACTGCAAGTAGAGCCAGGGGAAAAAACTGTCTCTTTCTGGCTCAAAAATCAAGCCCTGAGAATCTGTGAAGGCATTCCGATACTCTCCAACATTTACAGAAAGATCAGTAGCTGAATTTCTTGACCCAAGAGACTAGCCATCTCAGAAGGATGTCCCTGAGTTTAAGTAACAGCTGAGCAAAGCAGAGCAGTACCCAAAGTCTCAAGGGATAAGTCGCAGGATGGTCATCTGTTTCTCTCACCTGAGTGCCAGGAAGCACACAAAGCCCAAATGTGCCAAAAAAGAGAGTCCTGCTAGTGCAGGACATTACCTGTTATGGATAGGTGCCCCTAGAACAAAGAGGGGTGATCTGGAAGTCAAAACTGGCTTGGAGTTTCTTAGATAAAACTCTAACAGCAACACACTTTCATTTCACTTACCTTTATTTTTTTTTCCAAACCAGACTCATTAATGCTAAGGAAGGGGCCAAAGAACGAAATTCCAAAGGCTACTGTAAGAAAACATGCCGATTCAAACACTTCTTGTCATACAGCCATTCAGAGTGTGAACAGGCACACAGAAACATCATTTCACCAAAAGATTCTGCAGAATAACTGTTAATTTCAACTTTGTCAGTTCTGACAAGAGCTCTTTATGTTTTGCAGTGTCTGTTCTAACCACATACCTAAGAGCAAGCCAGCCCTGAAATCAAATACATAATTTCTTCAGAAAGGAGCAAAGTCCATACTCCTTGCTTCTAGGATAATGCAGACATCCAGAAGTGTCTGAACAAGGTGAATGTAGCTTACCATACTCAACACTCTTCATTTAAGAAACCTGGATTAGGATTACTTGGTTTAAAAGTAAAAAAGGCAGCAGTGCCAGGAAAGCTGTATGTTAACATATTCCTCACGGAAAAGAAGTCATGAGAATCTTTATTTTTAAATTTAATGAAGTTTTAAATGTAGAATAGCTGCATACTGTTACTATGTTTAGAGTTTTTCAAAAGAAAAGGCTAACATGAAGTAAGTCCCTACAGAAGCATAAGCTTGCAGTGCTTAACAGCCTGATCTTCACAGGAAGAACATTTAGGATTCTTAGAAGCACTTAGCTTTAACTTAATCTTAGACTACTTACACGTAAAGCAAAGAAGATGAGCTAAGTAAAGCAAAACACTATACAAAAAAATGACACCTTACAATAATGTGTTCATAATAGATTAACACTCCAAGTATAAGCATAGTGCATCACAGCACACAAATTATTTGATTCTATCACAGTATTTCAGCAAATGAGAATTTTCACGTGGGGTAAGATTTATAACATGCAAAACTATAGCAATCATTAGCATTTCTTCTTATGCTATGCCACAAGAAGAATCAAAGCTCCCATCTAATTTGAAGGTACACGGATGTGTTTCTTCCCTGTTTTAAGTAAACTAGATGGCTAAGATACCCCAGGTTTTTGTTCAGGTCACTGTACAAGCTCAACCTAAATAAATGTCTTTACAAGAATAAATGTCTTTACTAGAAGAAGGTACGACACTTGAGTGATTACTGGTAACCAAGACGACAGCTTGTTTATCAGAATGAAAAAGCATCCATACGGTTGATCAGGTTTGCCAGAATCTGAACGTGCAGATACCCTGTTCTCACTGACAGCACTTCAGTGACAAGTCAGGGCTCAGTGTCAATGACAAACCACTGCCTGTTAAGCTTTCGCTCATTCCTCACTAAACCCCTGCCCTTCCAACTCACAGAGGTAGAAAGAAACCACAGGCCTCATGTACGTCACAAGTTTATCAGCTGTTTCATGTCATTAAATTTCACCACCCAAAGATACTTAAACTGCCAAATTATCTTGATTATTAATGAAAACAGTATCACACACTGCGTTTCCTTTTTGTTTTCCCAAGCTTTCAAAGCCGCCTGGAAAAAGGCAAATCTACATTTCCTTCCTAATGTAGCCTAAGAAAATAACCTCTTGTACTTTCTTAAAGGGTACCGAGCAGCGTTTAACTAGTGACAACACGACTCCACGGCCAAGCTACACCGAGCACAAGGCAGGCAGGGCTGAAGCGTGGTGACGCGCTCCTGTACCTTAACAAACCCCACGTTTTTTGCTTCCTCGGCCCGCTGGCGCTTAAGAGGCGCATGTGTCCTAACTACCGTGAGGGGAAAGCATCCCCGCAAACCACCCTGGCAGCGAAGCGAACGCCAAGAGACGAGCCGCCGGGGAGCGAGGGCCCCGCCGCCCAGCCCACAGCCGCTCCCCGCCAGAAGGCGCAGCGGGAGGCGGCCGAGGGCGGCAGGGGAGAAGCGCCGTGCCCAGCCCCGGCTCGCCGGCTCCGGAGGACGGCGGGGAGCCAGCCTCGGCCCCGCCGCGGCCCTTCCCTCCCGCAACGACCTCTCCGCCCACACCGGGAGCCCCCAGACGTCGTCGCCGCCTCCGCCCTCCCTCCCTCCCTTCCCCCTCCTCCCGCCCCAGGCCCTTCAGCGCCGCCGGCAGCACAGGCCTCGCGGGCCGGG
>NW_010972487.1:859750-860089 GCF_000737465.1 Haliaeetus leucocephalus | reverse complement strand
GGCTGCCGGCCTGCTCATGTCCCGCCGCCCGGGCCCCGGCGCTGCGATCCCCACACGCCCAGGAGCGCCGAGCCGCCGCCGCCGGCTGCATTTGCATAGCGCCGCCCCCCGCGGAGCTGGGCACGCCGGGAAGTGTAGTCCTCGGGGGCGCACGGTAAGCCGCCTGCGGGCGCGGGGCGCGCAGCATGCCGGGACCTGTAGTCCTAGGGGGTGGCGGCATGACGCTGGCCGAGGGGCTCGGACGACGGGGCGGCGCGGGGCATGCTGGGAGGTGTAGGCACGCCGCCCGCGGGTCGGCGTTTCTCGGCTCCCGCAGCCCGGATGAGGGGGGCCGGGGGG
>NW_010972487.1:834662-859740 GCF_000737465.1 Haliaeetus leucocephalus | reverse complement strand
GGAGCGGAGGGCGGGCAGGTTGCCGGGGACCTGCTGCCGGCACCGGGGGTCGGGGCTGCAGAGGGCCGCGTGAGCCGCCCCGGAGGCAGCGCGGGGCTCGTTCACCCGAGGGGACCGCGGTAAACGGCGTGCGGCGGGGCCGTGGCTGGCAGCCCCCTCATCGCCCGCCGCGGCGGCAAGGTCAGGCCGGCCGTGTGCGCTGAGGGATGGCTGCCGAAGGGGAGGGCGCTGGTGCCTCACGAAAGCCGTCCTGAGCGGTTTAGGCCGGTGTGGCCAACGAGCACGTAACCGTAGCCCCGAGTACAGCAGTACACCGATACCAGAGCGCGCCTGCGACGACGTTCCCCCGCCTTTGGGGCCAAAACCTGGCGTTTCTGCCGGTGTTGAGCACCGCTTGGCAGCAGTTGCTTCGCTGCGTGCACGCGTGTTGCTTGTGGATCTCGGGATGTGACAGAAAAAACACCTTTCTTGTGGAGCCAAGATGCTTCTGATATAAAATAGCTCATCCGTTAGGCAACCGACGGATGTGCTTCGCTAGTGCTGGTTAATAGTTGGGCTACAGGTAGCGCATTATTCTTCAAATATCAGTCTCCTCCTGACCAGCATTAGGATCTTTTGGCAAATGTTTCAATACTTGGTTAATAAATACAGTATTAAATAGTACCATTAATTTTGCTTGGTTTTTAACTGTATAGACAGATGCAGGGAATAACCAGAATCAAACTGCAGAAATTATAATTTAATCTGAGAATAGTGAAATTTTAACAACTACATATATGAGGTTTGGGTGTTAATGCCTTCCTTGTTCTAAAAAATGGGGGAAAAGCTGCTGGAACTGTTTTTCAACAAGATGGCTGACACCCCCTGTCAACAAGATGGCTGCCTCAAGGACAGGGCTCAAGAGTGACAAGGATACTGTCGTTTCAGACCTCGTATATTTCACAGGTTATTTATAATGCCAGGCACTTGTTCACCTATACACCTGCCTAAGCCCCAAACAAAACAGGTGCTATTTAACTTTATATGTAAAGGTAGCACAAGTGTCAGGTTTGACCCAAAACATGACTGAAACAGTGTCTCATACCAGGAAAAAGCAAATGTGTCTGCAGGCATCCTTTCATGCTTGAGACTTGGCAAAGGCAGGAAATTAATTAGTAATATTTTAATTCCTTTTTAATTTTATGTATTTAAAGAAAATCCTCTGGGTTTCTCCTAAGTATGAAAAATTCAGATTAAATTTATACTAATAATTTTTATTCAAAAGAATATGTGAAGATGGAATATTAAATTGACTGAATCTTTAAAAAAAATCAAGACCCGCTCTTCTCACATCTTTTGCCTGTGTTGGCTACAGAAAGACTAGTGTTGTTTACTGATTATTAAAAAATTAATTAGTGTTGTTCTTTATGTACTTATTATTAGAGCTGCTTTTAAAATGTTTGGCTCCCAAATGCACTGCAAGATTTTTAGCCAGCTGCGTTTGCTTTATGAGTATTTAAATATTTAGTGCATTTAAATGGTTAAAATTATTTCAAATATGCAACTTAACAATAGTGCTTTATGTTAATATGGCAATCTTAAAAAAATACAAACAACACCACCACCACAAAAATCTTCCCAATCTACACATTTCTCTCACTAGACTAGGTTTGTAGCCTTCTCTTGTTATTCTTTTTTCTTTCTGGTTGGCTGATAACAAAACCAAATGAAATGGGGCAACTAATGGCAGTTCCTCTAACAAAGCTGCTTAATTATGTAGAAACATTATATGAAGCCTATACAAGAAGAATAATATGCTCTGAAGTCATTAAACTATTGACAAGAGATTTCAGACAGCAAACAGATGATTACAGAGGTCTCAATACATATATGCAGACAAGTAACCAGTCTTTCAATAGTTTCATTAAATTCATTAGTATTCAGGGTGGCAGACAATGTAGATGCATGAGCCTTTTCAGAGCTGAATCCGTTATGTTTTTGTACAGTCTTTTGTTCCAGATTTGTTTATACCTGGAAGTTACGTGGTTTTCTACCATATATGAAAAGGAATGATAATACAGTCTGAAAATTTCCTAAATGGATACAGTTTCAAAATACTCATTGATTTTGTGCATTTACCAAGCATTGCGAAATAACGCTTAAGAAAAGATGAAGTATTAATAATTTTCAAGTAGTCGTATGAATTGCTGCCACATGAAAAGGCCCAGTGACTGTAGGTGATACGTGGGCCTTCCATGCAAGTCAGTTTTTGTTTTAAAGAAAAACATCTTTCACTCCATCCAGACCAACAGCCTATGAGTTCAGAAAGAAAACACTCATCCCCAGAATAAAACATGATACATATAGTTTCACTAGGGTTTTATTTTTAAAAAACTTAAGCTGCTACAGCCATTTTAGACCTGGTTCTTAAAGCAACCATGTTGTTTGGAAAAGTTGTCAGCCATCTTGTTGAAAAGTGTGTTTTCTAGCAGGAATAGGGTGAGAGAGTAAAAGGAAGAAATACAAACCCTTCTTTCTAGATGGATTTAATAAGGATGTGAGAATGATTAAATGTAATATTTAATAAGGATGTGAGAGTGATTAAAATAAATGTAATATTTAAACAAAATTAAGATTATTTAGTATTAAACATGAAAATTTTTTCCCCTGAATGTTAAACAGAAGCAAAAGCAAGGTGAGAGTTGTCTAAACAATTACAAAAAAACTCCAAATAACAGGAAATTGTGATTCCTGTTATAGGCTGTGGCAATATCAAAATATGTGTTTTACTGATATATGAGCACAGCCCAGTGATACGAAAAAAGCAAGAATGTTTTGCTTGTCTAAAAGAGGTATATGTGTTAAGACCTATAAAAGCACAGAATATGGCTATGTCTGTGCATTACTTGCATAGACATGAAAAAGGAGCAGATGAACTTATAATTCTCATTGAGGAAGTTTAGAGATCTGTCGAAATAGGGGGGCAAATGTCCATATGAACAGAGAGCAAAACTGTAAGGTAACTAGCTATATATGCAGCATTCTCTTGCAGAAAACCTCTACTTCACAGGCATAGTAAATAGTTATATGAAATTTTTATCTGCTGTTGTCCCTTACCCCTTCCCTCTTCACCATCCAACAACTCTCGTAGGTGGTAGGCAGATGCGCATGGGGAGCAGGATTTCTCTGTGGCCTGCCAAAAGTACCTGCACAGTTGGAGGGGGCACCCCTCCATGCTCACCACGGTTGTCACCCCTTCCCTGAGAACATGTCCTGGGAAAAACTTCCTAGATCCTACTGATTTTTTGGAGGATGGATAACAGGACCCCCACTCCCAGCTTCACACACGTGGTCAGTTGCCCTATAGCTTGTGAAAGTGGCTGTGTAGCAATACCAAATCTAAGACACCCCTGCCAGAACCACCACGTTCATTACACAGGCACGGCCTCTGTCCCCCCTTACACCCAGATGACAAGCCGAGCTGGCAGCAAGGGACTGGGGAGGTAAGATTCAGTGCGTGGAGGGGAAGGAGGTGCAATCCCTGCTGCTCTGGGCTGTAAGCAGGAGGAGGTTGGGAGCATGTTTAGTATGCGATGAGACGGGAGACAGGTTTGCCATTTCTCTGCTGCAACATCATGTTTGTGTACACAGTGTAATTCTATAAGCTACGAAGTGGTACAGGTCCATATACAGTATTTAAAAGTAGGATTACGCTTTTAGTCTGTAGAATCTGTTTCCATGGCAATCCCCAGGTTGTCTCCTTGAATAGGTTTAACAATATGGGATTAACCTCATCTTTATTCACCACTGTTCAGAGTAAATCTGAAGAATGGGTGGGGGGGAAAAAGACATTACTGTGTAGCAAGTTGCATTAAGTTTCCACCCGAGGGAGAAAACCAACAGATTATTAGTAGTTCTTTAAAAAATACTCCCATTCATCATCACAGATTTCTAGGAGAGACCTGGGGGATATTGAAGCCTTTTGCTCTGTAAAAGTTAGAGCCCAAAGGTAAAAGTTCAAGTGGTCGCTGGATTACAGACTTGCTCTGTATGTGCGTACAGGTCAGAAGTTCACTCCTGTCTGTAATGTGCCAAAAAAAAGCAGCAGTGGCTACACATTAGCAACAGCACAGAAACAATCTGTCTTGGGTGCCTTTTCAAACAATGCAGCGAAAAGCTACTCAAGAGATTTCCTTGACAGTAATAATGTGCTGTAAACAGTCATTCCAGATCCAAGGATAATTACCTGCTCAAATTCTAGTCAAAAAGTGGTGTTTTAAAAGATTGCATGGGCTTGACCCAAATTAGCAATACAAAATAACATATTAGGTTGTCATTCATTAAATTTGACATGCAGGCAGATGAGGAGAACACAGCTGGGAGAGGACAAACAGATAATTTTGAAAATCTTTCAAATTGAGGAAAAAGTAGCGTTTGCACTTCATAGTGAAAATCACACAGATTCTAGTTTTAACCAGCAGATGGAGCTTATGTGAAACAAACAAGGGGAAAAGATGCATCATCATCATCATCATCATCATCATCACACAAAGCAGCGTTTTGGGGCGCTGCTGTCTACAGGACTGGAGGAGGGCATGGGGAAAAAGCTAGAAGGTTCTGGCCAAGGCAGGATCAGGCAGAGGCGGGAGGGCAGGTGGTGTTCAGGCTATACACATAGCAAAAAGGGAAGAACGTAGCTATAATGAGTAAACCGATTTAGACCTTGAGAAATACGGAGGGAAAAGAAAAGGACAAAAGCAGTCACTAGCATTAAAAATGCACCTGTTAGGTCCAGCTGATATGAGAAAGTCTGAGATTTTGCTGCAAAATTAACCAATTCTGTATTTAAGATAACCTGTTATGCCTCCAAATGCGTCAATTTGATTTTATGAATGACAGGCTTTAAAAATACGTATTTGGAGTTATTCTTTGCCTCCAGGGTTTTTTCAAGTCTGTAAGGTTTGCAGGTTTCTGTCTGCAGTTAGAAACACAGAAAGCCAACAATCTTATGCCATCATCTGCCTCCCAAAGTTAGGTCTCTAAGAAAACACCAAATGTTGTGTTAATGTCAATAAAAGCCCTAAATCTGCCACCTCTGCTTTTTTAAACCCATCGAGAAGCAAGACAAGAAGCGCATGCAACCCTCCCCCACCCCATCCCGGATTTTGTAGACCTGACCCTGCACTCCTTATATATCTCCAAATTCCTGGTGAAGTCAGCCAGTATTATAGGAGTGCTGGAAAAATAGGAGGTCCCTGCAAACCAGAGATACCTTTCCGTTTGTGTCCATTAAAGAAACAGCAGAAGGTCAGCACACCATTTTAGGATAATTTTTACCTTTGTATTCTAAAAAAGAGAAAAATGGGCTGCTTCCAAGGGCCATTTTAGTGGCAATAACATAACTTTCTTTAGCAATTTGGCAAGGCTGAGGCTGCTTGTGATAAGCACTGGTTCAGAGGAGAGAGGATTATAGCCAGCACATGCACACAGCTGTATGACTTGGTAGCAGGCAAAATGCTATGTAGTCCCATTGTCCCCCAGGCATATTCGGGCTTTGTCTGCCTCTAAGGAGGGAAGCAGAACTAAGCATTTCCTTTACAAGAACAGATAAGAAAGATATCGATGACAGATAGGTTGATTTGCTGAAGCCTGATGCTTAAAATTCCTGTGCAGAATTTAGCGCTCTTGAGCCTCAGCTGTTGTTACCTCTTTCTTGCTGGTTTTGCTGATGATGTTATCAGTCCTGGCCCATATTTTTCCCTAACAATAAGCCTGAATGACCCTACCAGAATATATCTTTCCAACCTTTGAATTGCTCTCTCTTGTTTACGTTCCAGCTTTAAACTTTCTACCTTACATAATCCAGACCAAGCCTGCAGCACAGATCTCACACTTTTTTATCCTGTTCTCCTTGACCTGACTCACACTCCCATCTTCCGTGCTGCCGTACAATGACCTCCCCATTCCAGCATGCAAGCCCACAGCCCCTCCTTTATTCAAGTCAAAGAACTGCTTTTCTCAAGAGGCCTCCCCACAGAGATAATGAAAAGCAGATTAAGAGATTTAAAAAAGGAGTTAGTTCCTTTGGAATGGTCAGTGCGCTTTCCCTTTCTACAACCGTCCTCTATACTGTAAATTTTCTAAATCAATGTTTGTCTGGATGTCTGTGCCTTGACCTCAGCAGGACCTAAGCTGTTGGGCCCCAATCCTACGCATGCATATGCATGTCATGTCCCTTTGCTATCAGTGACATTCACAGACAGAGTGGTAAAGGAACAAGTGCAGTTATGTATTTGTAAAGTCAAATCCTGGTGCTTGCCAGATAATATCATAGAAGTGTTGGAAAGGGCTAAAAATTAACATTTTTATCTTTGTTCTTGTGACACAGAAAGAATGGCAACCCTCCAAGGCAAGTGAAGCAGCAGCTCTGTTGACAACATTTGGTTTAGACTGATTTGTAGGTGTATATGAGAATCTTGAGGGGAAATACCTGGTAAAATGTGATGTGAAGCTATAAAAAAATAACAAAGAGCCATCAGCACAAGTACATCCCAGTAGTGCTTTGCCAGTATCCTGCCTTTTTCTTATGTGGCTGAATTTCAGACATCAGAAACAGAAGACGCTTTGTCTGGGCTTTCCCATGTAATCAGCAACCTCTCTCCTGCCTGTCTTAGGCCTCTATTCACTTTATTACCATTATAGTATCCCCTAGAGACAGACTTAGGAGGCATTCACCCCCAAACGTCCTGTTACCTTAAAGGGATTAGTTATTTTTTCAGTAACACATTACATGCTTTAATCCTGGTTATGTGAGTGTGTAAAGTGTGGCTAGCGAGGATAGAGCGAGAGGAACTCATTGGGACTAATCTGAGAAACAGGTAAAAGTAAGCCATCCAGATGGCTCATCAGCCAGGGTGACAAGCCCCCCACTCATTCCAATACAACATACATCGATCATTTTCTTTTTTAGTCGCTAATCCAACAGCCAAAAGAGGAAATACACCCAACAGATATCAACAAAAAGAGTCCATTCCCCTTTGGCTCAGCCAGCAGTGCTTTCCTGTCATGCCAAGGGAACAACCTCCTCCCCTTTCCGAGGCCTCTCCTCCCAAGGAACAGACATCTAACTCTCCCTGAGCGGGAAGCCTCTTTCAGCGTGCCAGCTGGGAATCAGGGCCCTGGGCTCAATCCCAGCACCTGTGCCTAGTTTTCTCACAGAGCACAGCCAGCTGCTCTTCCAGGTCTGCAAATGTCCTGTATACCCCATTTCTTTTCATTTCCGTGTATTGCTTTGGATAAGCAATGCAAATGTGTTGCTTATATTTGGATTTTTGCAAATAACGCTATTTTACATTTACCTTAACCTGGTTTGTGTTAAGGATCATATCGGGGTACTGACAATTGGAGTCATGCAACGTTTTTAGTAATCCTTAAACCAGAGTTGTTGAAACAGTAGTGCCCAGAACCCCTGTACTATTTTTGAGGGAATTTGAAGGTGAGCAGGATATAACCACAGGCCACTTTGGAAACTAGTGACATGGAGTTTGGGAGGAAGAAGTGGTTTTGATGGCTGGTATTTGTCAATGAACTTTTCTGGCATTACACATGGTAGCAGAGAGTATAGTTGACCCTGAGGGTTCACAGGCATTAGATAATTGCTTTGGCTCTGATTTAGTTCACAGCACGTTAGACTAGTCATTTCTATCTGTGACACTGAACTATCAACTGCAAACTTCCTGTGTGGAAATAATTATGCATCTTTTCCGAGTTTGCATTATGTTCTTATTTATCCAACAGTTCTTACGCAGAGAGGCAAGGTTAGAGTTAAGACTGTTGTCACTGCTAATAGCTTGACTCTGAAAACCCTTCATATCGTTCAAAAATCCTAGTATAAACAGGAGCCAGACTGGGGTTTTCATTCTCTACTGCAGCAGGAAGGGGATACACAGAGGTCTGGAAAATAATGAAGGTGGGAGGAAAGTGAATAGAAAATGGTTATTATCACTGCTCATGATACCATATTAATTCAATCAGTTTATCCGGGAGCAGGCTTTTAAAAAGAACAGAAGGAGATACATTTTCATATGAACTCGTTGCCACAAGATGTTCTAAAACCCCAAAATATAAATACATAGGTTCAAAAAGAAAATAGACAAGATTCGAGGGAGCTAGGCTTAACGAAGTCTCTGACACATGCTCATCTAGATACAGTGTCTGGTTCGGAAGTTAGGAAGTTCCTAAACTGCTGGTTTTCAGAACCAGGAATGACACAAGCAGGTAAGAGCTACTTTTCCTATGCCTTGTTTCCAATTCTAAGCATCCATTACTACTTCCCTTCTTGGCTTCCCCTAAGGAAAGGACACGCCTGAGCCTGCTTTGAATTTTAAAATCCTTCTCCATTCTGCACAAATAAAGGTGAGAATAAGAGACCATAAATGATTACCCCTAGGCGGCTAATTGAAACTGTAGGATGCATGTCCTTAACTGGAACCAAGGAGGTGTTTGAGGTGGACTGAAGGGTCACTGTTGGTGGGTCTCAAGGTACTTGACTTGAGGTGTGCATGGCTCGCCCCATGCTGGGGGGGCTATGGCAGTTCAGTTAGTCCTAGACAAGCACAACACTGTTTCTGCCATCCTTACAACTCCAGGTGCTGCTGCCACCAACAGAAGAACAAACAGGTTGACGGAGGTGGGGATTTTTTGCATAAAAGTGAAATGAAAGCCAGGTCAGGAAGGGAAAGGTTTTCAGTCCAGTTGGTAACTTCCACAGAACTTTGCAGCACAAAACTCTACCAGGGTAGGGAACTCAACATCTTCTTTGGCTTTCTTACCACAGTGTTTCCTCTTTGAACTTTACAAAGTCCAACTTCTGCCATAATCCACCTGGCAACAAGTTACAGTCTATCTCCCTCTAGTGGGTAATTACCCATGAAAGCCATGAGGAGACATGCATTAAAAACTTGCCTTGCACTTGCTTTCCATTACCTTCTTTCTTCAGTTTGCTTTCTTCTTTCCTCTGTGATCTTTCTCACAAATACATTGTGTTTTCTTGATACCCTCTAAACATCATGTCTGCTCTTCCTCCATTCTTGTGCTATGTGAGGAGTTGGGCTGCTTGAGGGTTTTCTATTTGACTTTGATGTAAGTGGAAATGAAAGTAAAGAAGCTGCCCAAGAATGAATTTTAAATGAAATATTCTACAGATTGGTGGTGTTTGCACAAAGGTATATGTGCAACCCTCAGTGCGCTGGAGACTTAGAAATCTGGGAAAAAGAAAACCTTAAGACCTACTTTCAATGGTTTCCTGAGGTTTGTAATTTATTTTTTCTATCCGGAGTCAATCAAAAGAAATTTACAGTTGGGTTTTCTCATCCTTAAAGTTGATTTATTTAGGTGGAAAATCTTCTGCATTCTGCTTAATAGTTTGTTCGCTTTGCTTTTGTTGTTCCATTACTGAAAATATTAACAGCAAAATACATAAGCCAGCTGTGTTACATCTAAAGTTAGCTCTCTAACAGCAACGGTTAACTACCAAAGAGTATTCCCAGAGCAGAGCTGACGTTAATTGAGAAAGATAGTGCTCTCAAATATGTCGAGACAAGATGCTATAGAAATTGATTTAACCAGACCATGCCTTTTGTCTATGGAACTGCATTTCTCTCCTTTGCAGAGCATATAGGCTAGACACTATTGCTGTTAGTCCACTGAGATTAATGGAAATATATTAGGGATGAATCTCAAAGGTGTTTCCTTTCTGACTGCTCTGATTTTTTTTGTCTGGTTAAGCACATTTCAAAAAACAAGATGAACAAGCCAATATTGTCCAAATGAAAAATGACAGATCTGGTTGAAAGAAATTTTTAGGTCAGGCATTGATAGTAATACATTTCTTGAGTTATAGTAGGCTTCATATTAATCATTATCTGTTATCTTTCTGTTTAAAACTTTGAATTATCTAAATAAAACAACAGGAAAGACATTTAGTTCCAGTCCAAGTATTTTCCAGGTTCCTTGAGGCACTGATGTTTTTCTCAATTCACGGTGGTAATGGTCTTCCTCAAAAGTCAATAATTAGAATCCCAACAGAGTCTTTATTATGGCAAACTTAAGTATCACAAGGAGAATGAATGAAATGAAGATAAACTGAAATTTAACTGAAACTAAGTAAGATCATGGATTATTTGTTCTGAGCAAAATCTGCTCCTACTAACAACTACGCAACCCATGTATTTACATTATTTTGTGAAACAGCATCGTACAAAAATAATTTTGCTATACAGCATATCAGGATTATCAGAAGAGTTATTTTACTTACATGGGTAGAAAAATACTGCAGTTTTTGCTCCCTTTATAACTGAGATGTCAACATAACTAATTTCATTTCACTGTAATAAAGATGGAATGAATTCCAATCCTTCTCCTATATCAGTAACAACATATTTTTATTCAGCTGAGACGTTCCATAAACCTGCTGAAGGTAGGAATGGCAGATGGCGCTGAGACAGGATGTCGAGGCCAGGAGAAGGTACTGCAGAAGAAATTTACGGATTTTGTCTCCAGAGTTTTACTTGCATTGATATACAGGACAAAAAGAACCCACGTACTATCAGCTTTCAAGACCAGCTTGTAGAGCTGACAGTAAGAAAATGTTCTTTTGCTTCTAAATTGAGTACATTTGTTCTAGAATTTATTAAGACGCTGTAAACAAAGAAACTTACAGTGCCACATCCTGTTCTTTATTTAGGTTGGATCAGGGCTTCATTTGGCATTACAGAAACTAGAACGACTGCACTGGGCTAAACCAAGGGCCTGTGAGTCCCTTTATCCAATCTCTGGTCATAGTCAGAAATGAGTGCTTAGGGAAAGGGTATGAGAAATAGGGCAAGCATAGAGTGTTCCTGCCATTAGCCTACTCTGCCTGCAGCAGTGACTGTGGTATTTCATCGCTGCTGATAAAGAAACACAGAAGGTAGTCTAGTGGTCTGAGCACAGAGCTGGGAGCTATGAATCTGCGTGTTTCAGTCTTGCCTCTGTCACCAAGGTTACTTGTATATTGCTGTGTCCCAGCTCATGTGCATGTGTGCTTGTGGCAAACCTGCCTTCAAGCCTCCGCACTGCAGAGGCACACACAACCCACGCTTATGTACTCACGCTCGCATTCACACTGTAGTTGGCCAGGTCTGGTATTATGGTTTGGAGAGATTTGTTCCTCCCTAATGAGCTGCTTAACATCTGTGATTGTTTCCTGAAGAGCTGCATAGTATCCTGGTGCACTTCTTATTGTGCCCCTTTATCTTTCCCCCATCCCTTCTGGTTCCTCTATTTTTCACATGGTTATCATCACCAGTCTTTGTGGTCCTTGTGCTTTGTCTTAAGCTTGTCATCCCTCAGTTCTTACACTCTAGAACAGCAGGCTCAGTGCAGTGTAAAAACTCTGCAAATGTTTTCCCCGACTGCATAGCCTAAGTCAAGGTCAATCTATCAGGTAGCACAGAGAGGCCGACTTTTTCAAACGTCCCAGCTGAAGCTGCCAATAAAAAGGTGTGCTGTTAGATTTCCAGTACAACCAGAAAGATCATATTTGTCACCTCCTTAAAAATTCCTGTTAAAAATTTTGTTTAAAAACTATGCTCCACCTTGCTTCAGGACTACACTGCAATTCCCAGCACCATGAGATCACTCCCGCATGGACCCTGAGAAACTGAATCCATCAGCTGCAGGCCCACTTCTGGTGAGCTCACAACTTCACCGTTGCTCCCGAAAGTCTGCCGCCTCCTCCTCAACTGTCTCCTCCAGTGCAACCATTGTTCCCACCTCCACTGGTCTACTAACCTTCCAGAAACATGACATGGAGGACTGCAAGCTCCACAGTCAGGGCACTACTCAGAATGTGACACTGCAGGCAGGTAGATAGGGAGTTGCCAGAACTCCTGTTTCCATCTTTAACCTTGCAATGGAGAGACTTTACCAGTCCAATGCATTACTTGCCCTCTACAGCCATTGGGCATGTCCTCATTTCTGCAAGCTGATTCAGGCTGGCTGGATCAAAGGGCAGATTTGAGGTATTTCTCCCCAAATCCTTGCACCTCAGGTTGAGCAGAACCCTGGAGAGCTCCAACTCCTCCTCCTCCTCCTCCTCCTCCTCCCTGCAGCCTCCAGCTGCGCCTCTGCGCAGGGCAGGGGTGCACAGAAACTGGAGTAAGCCACATGCAAGTCAGGGTTGAGTGGTAACCAAATATGCCTAACCCAGGGGGAAGCTGGTGGGAAGAGCAGAGTCAGTGAAAGGGAAGTAAGCGAGCAAATAGGCTGGAATATACAGGCCCTGGTATGTTGGCATGTCAGTGGAGGGCTGTGTATAGTAAATAAATGACTACAGATACACATGGTTTAGCTGTTTCCCCAGGGTAAAGTGAGTAGGAGTGCGTTCAAAGAGTAATATTTGCTTTATACTGTCCTGCGAGCACTGGTTCAATGTATATATTAGGAAGTATTTAGAGGTTGTATGTGTGAATGATCAAGGAATTTAGATAACAACCTGAATAATCAGCAGCATACACCAAATCCCATCAGTCTGATCCCAATACCAAATTCCTTACTTCTCAGTGTTACAATTTCACAAGCAATTAAAATGGCTACTTAGCTACATTATGTTATTATGAGCGACATCACTTGTCAAGTATTTTAAGTATGAAAAGTGATGTTAATTGTTAGGCACTACTACGCAGGTAAAAATTACACCCCAGTGTTAAGAATGCACAACAATATACCATTCACTTGTTTAATATGAAAGCTTTGAAAGTGTGATATGTTTTTTTTTTTTTACATTTCTACTACAAGACCTTTGTTATTACTTTGTTCATTAAAATTCTTTCTGCAATAAAGATGATTCAGTGATTTTGCAAACCAACCTCATCCATAGAATGTTATAATTTGACAATTTCAAGGCTTTTCAACACAGACCCTTGCATATATGCCATATATCGCATTGCAGATTTCATCCAATAGCAGAAAATGTACTCTGAATGCAATATCATCTTATCAGTATTCTAGCACCATAAGCTTTCTCACTGCAAGCAGGGTACTGTTCATTATAATGAAACTGAAAATGGAATAACTGAAGGATTGATTTATATGACCTTCACTCAGGAATGTTCTAATTCTGACATAATCTCTCTGACTGAAATCCTAAACACTGTATAATTTTGATTTATTACCCTTAAAAGAAGGAGCTTAGATCTATAGATCAACAGAATACCTAGCATGAAAAGGAGTGGTGCAACAGCTCAGGAAGACTGCAAGAAAATGCAGATTGATCATGTGACTTTACTCCAAACATTGTCTCAGCCAGCAAATCCAAGAGCGGGGCTGAAAGCAAGTGGAAAAACATTATGCGGATGTTTTCACAAATCCACTCCATCACCAAGAAATCTCTCTTGATTATATACATTTTTATAGCAAAGATAAGAACACGTTAATAAGTTAAAGCATGAACCAATCTGTTTAATAAAAGTTGCAGGAAAGGTTTATTAAAACAGCTAATTTATGGCAAAACAGGGTCAGAGCTTGATTCCTGATATACTATACAAAAGGCTCCTTTACCAGGCAGCTCTGTTTTCCTCCTGTACCAGTACCAGCAGTATAATCTATTCTATGCTATTCTGTCCTAACATCTGTTTGTCATGGGGGCCAGGAGAAAGCTTATCTATAGCGTGAGGGTATGCTGGACATGTCTCTGACTGCTAGTAGGTAAAAGCTAGAGCAGCCCTACAGTGTGCTGCTTAAATAAAATAGCCGATATCTTTAAAGTAGCTGGATCTAAATCAAGTAGAATTTTATTGAATTGAAAGGTGAATCAGGTTGGTTGTCACTTCTTGGATTTTTTTGGTGAGGTAAAGGGAGCAATTAGAAGGGACAGATACAAACTATTCACAACAAACTGGTTGATAAATGTATGTTAAAAGCCCAGTGAACACAGTTTTAATACCTTCCAGAATTGAAATCAACAGGTGATTTAATTTTAAGCGGACTAAGAAACAGAAAACTGCCCCCCACCCGCGCCTTCCTTCTGTTCTTAGTGTTGGGTGAAATGAATGCTTGCCTCCTTCCCTCCCACACACTCAGCTCACAGTTCCCACCTAGCCACTTCCCAGTCCTATTTTGGACATATCTTTATCTTATCACCCTTCTCTTACAAATCCTTCTTCTCTACAGCACTCAACATCCACCTTTTTCACAAAATCCACCTTTTACAAGTGGTACCTAATCAATCTTACTTTATCCTAGCCAGAAAATGGAGGGTTTTATTTTAGAAAAAAATTCTTTTTTATTCAGTGCATTTTGTGGCTGGTATGAATACTTTAATTCTAGCAGATGGTATTCTTCTCTATGCAGGAACATTTGTCTGCTTCACTGTATTGTACAATGCTAGTCCAAGCATATTATTCCCACCTATGAATGGGCCTGTTCCTTATTACTCCCAAAGATCAAACATTACACAATTCCTCCAGTATTTTGCACTTAGGGACAGTCTGAGCTACAGCTACTGCAGCCACTGTAAAAGCACTACAGCCTCAGAGAGATTATTCCTTCCTTCCTGAATACATTAGAGTGGATATACCAGCAACTAAATTTGTGCTTAGGGATAGCATGAAGTGCCTGATTCTTTTTATGTATTTGTAGAAAGGAAAAAGAAATGAAAAGAAAAAAAAAAAAAAAACCCAAAGTTGGGTGGAATCAAATTGAGGACATTTATTCCCTCAGCTATATGGACAGTTTTCAAGAGTAATAAAATAATTTATTTATATCAAAAACTGTTTTCTACTAGGATGACATAAAGGACTGTAAGTGGTAGACAAAAGAAAAAAAAAACCCAGTGCATATTATTTTTATAATCAGTTAGCACCATAATCATATATGGTGCATATCAACATATATGAATACAATACAGACAATATTTGAATCTTTGGACTAGAAAACTTAAATGCAAAGCCAGTTCTGCAAACCAATCCTGGCATGCTTGATTTTTAGCATGAGCTGTTTATTGAATTCTCAAATGAATGTATTTATCGGTAGGAAAATCAAAACAGCAGAGGAAGTAATATAGTCTTAGATTTCCCAATGGTGAATTCATTAGCGGAGTCAATTCTGGACTCAGCCTGGTATCTTATCCACCAGATAACACTCGCTTTCCAATATAATGATAGATGATCGTAAAAGCTTAACAGTGTTTTGCTATGCTGGTAAAGCAGATAGGGATGGGAGTGAAGAGCAGCATGGTAGTATCTTCTTCTTCAACCAATGGCAAACCATTAAGTATGAGAGATTAAGAACTAGACTTTATTAGGATTATTATCAATACCCTCAACAACAACTATAAAAAGCTCTAAGTCAAATGGTTCTGACTCACTTGTTGAAGGGTACTAGCATCTGTGGAGGAAATTCTGGGCATGGGCTGTCACCGGTGGCTAATCCCTCTGGAACAGGTGCACAGCAGTTTGGCAGTCCCGCATCATAGCAGGGCTGTGAGCCAGGGGATCCAGCTCATAAGAGAGATGCCCATTTGGAAAAGAGGTGGAACAAAACAAGAAAGGGCCCTGCCTGTCTTGGCATCTCTCCTGAGTGGCTTCCAGTTGCAAAATTTTGGTGACTAGTAGAATTTGGAAGCCTTTCTCTGCTCAGTGCACATCAGTGGTAATACCCTACTTGTCTTTCCCCAATATCAAGTTCTCTTGGGCCACAGCAGCAACTCTTGGGTGAAGTGCTTTTGCAGCCAGTATGTTTATCATGGTAAATTCAACATTCTCTATAAACTGGTGACTGTTAATATTTAAAAATATCACTAGAATGCCTAAGTCGCAGATCAGTCTAACCCGACTAAGGTCAAAGAACATTTATTGAGCCATTTCAGGACAAAAGGCAGAAATATTGCAAAATTGACTTTAAAATGAATGAACAAGGAATACAGACTCAAAATCTGAACTCTGGCAGATGCTGAACCCAGTGTCATTTGATCTGCAGTAGTACTTGAGTGTCCGAGTAGGTCAGCTGAAGCAGAAGAAAACCTTTCTCAAAAATTATTACTCTTGTCCAACTAGGCCAAACTGGTGGCTTCTGAATAAGAGAAAAACATTTTCTTACATTATAAGTATAATATATATATATAATATAAATAAAATAACATAAAGTCTTTTCACTGATTCAGATACATCTATTAAAAATTACATGTTTTAGAATTAGAGAAGACCCTATCGTCAGACCTGCACTAGACAGATGGAAAGACTTCCTGAAGGGATTCTTTTTTAATCTGAAATACAACATACCTTCAATGTAATATTTCTGCCCGATTAAAGTAATTCCATTGATAGAAAGTCTATCATAGTTTATGATTACAATTTATTGTACACTTATTGTATTCATTATTAAACTGAGCTGTAAAAATATTAATACTAGTAATTATTAAACTTGAGAACAATGCAAAAAAAAAGACAAAAAAAAAAGAGGGAAATGAAGCTGATTAAATGTCTGCCTCCCATTGATTGCCAATAGCTGCTAGTGTTAAATTAAGAGGTTACTTTATTGTCCTCTGCAGCCAAGCTCAGCCATACTCCATTCAATAACCAATAATTTAGGTCTTTGAGTTAATAATAATTACAATAAAAGTATTCCCCACTTTCTGGCATGCTGTGTTTATTTTAGGATATTAACACAGCAATCCAAATACAACACGTAAGACTCCCTCGGGGCTTTCTGTCTCACATCCCAGACCTTCTGTTTCTTTATAAGCTTTAACAGCCACAGTTATAAGAGATATAAATAGTCCGAAGCACAAGAGAATCTCCCTTCCCTGACAGAATCTTTATTTACAAGCTGTACAAACCAAAGCAGGTCAAATAGTCCCTTGCTGGCAGGTTAATAAGGCCCACCTGCCAAATAAACCCACCAGTGAACTCCACAGGGCCTACATAAATCCAAAAAGCTTGGACAAGAGAAGATTTTCTCCCTAGGAATCACACTGAGATGGGATGCTTATAGTTCAAAAGGGGTTCATCTTTCAAACTCCAGAGTGCTTGTCTACCTGGCACATACACTTGAGTGCGCAAAAAGCTTGCAAAAACCATGGTTCTTACCTTCAGAAGACACCATTATTTAACATTTATATTTCAATATTGCTTTCGGGACACCTGCATATCAAGGGCTCCTGTACTGGTGCCATACAAACATGTAAGACTTTGAAGTCTCTGCCCTTGAGACTTTTTAAAAGGCAAGTATAGTTGGGTCATAAACCAAATCTTTAAAATTATTTAAGACTTAACATACAATTAATTTGCCTACAATGCCATGAAAAGGAAATGGAAGAATGGGATAACTGATTATTTAAGCTGACCTAGAAATTAATTCTCAGAAGCCACAGTAAATTTTTTAAGGAATATTGACTGCTATCAAAATGGAATTCTGTTCTGAGACCTGAGCTGTTCAAACACTACTCTTGGGTAAATGTTTCCCACTGAATCAATGACTTCTTTATGTTCTTTCCTGCATCAGCTGGGCCCAGCAACTGTCCCAGTGTGGGCATATCCATAGACCTTTCAAAAGGCCTAGTTACTATGTTTATGTTGCATTGTAAAAGGCATCTCCAAAGCATCCTTCAGTTTTTTATTTCTGTTCATAGAGTCAGCAAACTGGTAAATACTGAGAGCATGCCTCCTAATTTATTATACTTTTAGGATGGCATCAGTCACATGAAGACAGACAGCCATGCAGCAGTGGACTGTAGCTGAGCAGCAGAAGCTCTCTGGCCCAAAACTCTGAAGCAGGAACTTGTGATCCGTTCATGAAGGGACTTAGTTTACCTTTGCATGCCAGGCTGAGAACTGCAGCAGCAGTGCCCAAGCTCATTCATGAACAGATCATACGTCCCAGACTCAGAGGTGGTAATGGTAATCGAGAAGGGTGATACATGGAGAGGCAGTGTGCGTATAGGGGGCAGGGACCACAGGTTCAATTTTAACTAGCTAGTGAAAGTCTGATAAAGTTCTTCAACGTATCGTGAGGGACATGTCCATACCAGGCCTACAGGCTGTCTGCTGCCTGCCTGTAAAAATCCCTGGGGACAGGTTACAGGCAAACCAGGGAGCACAAAAAAGCTTGCAGCTATTCCTTCCTGCAGGTCTAGAGTGGGCTAGACCAGACTCCCCGCAGGCACTGGGGATTACAGCTGTATTGAAACATACAGGATTGGGGCTACAAAGAGACAGCTCACATGCGCAACGCTAAGTACATATATTTGCCAGAGTGACTCCAAATGTAAGTCAAATGTAACAATTTTACAAGTGTACATGAAATAAGGAACACACGTTGAATGTGCATTTAAGATGGTATGCGTGGCAAAGCATTTAGTCACACTTTGAAGGCCTCTATGTCAGATGGCCAGAGGGAATGCTGGGTTTCGGGATTCTGGTGTTTTAGGTGAGCTGCGTGCTGGGAGCGGTGTACTTCTAGTCAGATGCAAAAGTACCTCTTCTAGCCCTTATAAAGGCCTTCTGGGGTGAGACAGAAGGTGGGGCTTTGAATCACAGGTTAGAGTCCTGAATTCTGAGTGCCATTTAAGTGCCTATCCCTCCTTTGGACCAGTGCAAACAGTTTATTCCTGCCTTGAAGAACCAGCTCAAACCCAGAAGATGCATTTGCCCTTCGGCAAATACCGCATGCCCAGTTACTGTAGCAATTGCAAAAGGAGGAGTGTCCAACACATGGTGGCTTGTGTCCATGGGAATTATGCTATTATTAGCACAATTGTACTACAACCATGCCCAGCTTCAGTGTGAGACAACGTAGAGTGGGTGAATCTTCATGTAGACTGTCTCCTACACACTGGCCAAGCCCAACACCTCTTCTGTGCCGAGTAGGTTCTTCATTTGAATCACAGTTTAGTTCAGCTGCTGTAAGTGCAGCTGAGACAGTCCAATGTTTTTCTACTGTACATAAACTGGATGCAGATTCAGTGCTGGTGCCAGAACTGCCACAGTGGGATCGCTCTTGCATATAGGGTTGAGCTGCTGACAGTGAACCGCAGTATAACTCCGGCAGGCAGCTCAGCAGCCACCTTTCACTCCCTGCTAGGGCTCGTTCACCAAGCAAGGGTGTCTCATAAAATGCCTGCACTGATCTGCAAAGTGTAGGCTCTGGCTCATTAACAGTAACTGAAGCGAACAAATATAGCTTAGAGGAGCGAGCATATCAAGCTCAGGAAGAGTGTAAGAACATGGTAAAATGTGCAAGAAACACGTCCTACTCCTTTCAGTTTTCACAGCAAAAAACAGCACAGGTGATAATTCAGCAGTTAGGCCTGCATTTGCAAACCTGCTCATCCTATGCCTCAAATCCAGTTGTTTCAGCCCTCATTTGTCAAGTATTTGGCACGTACTCAACACCAATATAGAACAAGTGCTAGGCATCTTATATAAAGTCGCCAAACAGTTCTCAAAATTAGTGGATATCTCTGAAAAAGTCTGTCAATGAGCATTTTTCTCAAGGCATATATACTGAGTAAATGGGATATGATCACAGCTACAGTTTCTCAGTACAGGAAATTGCCAGCCACCAACATAATTAGAAACAGTTCATATGATCAAATTAATCATTCAAAAAAGAGCAATTACTGTTAACAGAATAATGGCATGCCTTAAAAAAGAATGAAATTAACCTTTAGGACCGACATAGTTACCCTCACCATTCTGTACTGAGGCAGCAAAGATTAATATATGTGCAAAATAAAACACTGCATTAGCGTCTGCTGAAAACAGAAGTAGCATTATCTATCTGGCCTATTCAACCCTTAACAAACTTTATTCTTTGGCACTGGCATAGAGTGGAAATATCAATAGTCACTTCTCTGCCAAAATGGAGGAAAAAAAAGAAAAAAAAACCCTTCAAGACTTCCATTGCTATATAACTTAACACATTGTGTTTGTTGCTGAACAATAATTACATGAAGATTAAGCATAAGTCAGTAATTTGAAATGCAGCAGAATTAACATTCAAACCTACATTCCAGCTCCTCAAAAGCTAAGAGTTATAGAGTTAAGCTTTAGCCTTTACAAGCAAAGATCTAGAAATGCATACCAAACATCTTGCAAAAAAACCTGTAATTTTGCTCTGTAGTGCTAAGCATGAATTCTGATTATGAATGTACTTCAGTATTTATACTTCTAAATGAGATTAAATTTATGTTTATAAACACATTATATGTTAATGTGTTTTGAATCCTCAAGCTGTGTGTTTCTACATAGATTAGATTTATTCTGAATGTCAGCAATGTTTAAATTAAGTCATATTGATGTTGAAGATAATAAGAGACATATAACATCTATAGATAAATTTATTAGCTCACTGAAGTTACTTATACCAAGCTGGAGCATGTTAGCTGCTTAGAACTGGTATACAGCTGGTTTTTATCATCCCAACACTGGGAAACAGCAGGGATATGCTCCTCAGTTTTCCTTTCTCTTGGCCTCTGCCTTCCCCTGAAGATGTATCCCACTCCCTCAGGTCTTCAACTTTCCTCTTCCTTTTGCTCCCTCAATGACACTTCCCTTCCTTCTACGTAGCACAAGTGAGGCAAACAGAAATAGGTATTTGCGAGAAAAGTGACATTTAGTCCCTTTTTTTCCTAAGTGAAAACGTATCTTGTAAACAGACTGGTGTATAACTCATAGTATGAAGAAGATTCACATTTAACTGTATATTTTCATCAAGGTTATAATTTCTTAGTCTGAATAGTATTTAAGCTATAAGCTATAGTTCCACTTAAGACATCTCTCATTTAGACAGAGACTAATTCTGTTTGAAATTCTCTAAGCAGATTATTTTCTTTTTACCAAAGAATCAACTTGCAATTAAACAATACTATTACTCCCTTTTTATATGAGATTACACAAAACATTTGAAAAGTCTGAAAAGCCTGTACCTTCTCATTTTCAAGTGAATTTAAAAGTAAAAACAATTCTAATACACAACGCTGAATTTTCAATGAACTTAATTCAAATTAATTAGCAAATATATGTGTAGGTTCTCAAGAATGCTTTTAGTACTATAATTTTAGGATGACTATGCTACATTTAATATAAAATATTTTGAAACGCTGATTTAAGTTTTTACTTCATTCTTTCTTCTGCATTAGCAGTTTGCTGTCTCCATATTAAACAGCATGCAACGTGTTGCATGGCCAAAGACATAAATGCATACATGCCGATAAAGATTTTTCTTAACAGTCATGATGACACATGGACTGACATGCTGAAGGATCAGTGGCTCTATCTAGCTGTACCTAACATAGCTAAGGATAGGTTCAGACAGGGTTCAGGCAGGTTGGAAACAATGATTACTCACTGTTAATCCGAAGGAAAAACATGGACTGCTGGCCAAAGTCAGCACTTGGGTGATGGGTTGCCAGCTGACAGCATGAAGGAGAGGGTAATGGTGATAGGAGGGACAACACTGGGAAGGTATATCTGCATCAGTGCTACAACAAAACAGAACAATGGGGGGCATTAACCTTTCCAGTGTATTCACATTTTGAAGTAGAACTACAATGTCTTCAGTGTTTAGCCCTAATAGGTGGAAGTCTGTGAAACAAGAAAAACCTACATTTGTAGATTCTATATGGCCTAGTTCAGTCCTTAATCTCATTAAACACCTATAGTACAGTAAAGACTGTGGACATGCTGTGCTGCTGTATTAACTTGGGAATATCTGATTAACTCATTGACTGCACTCATGTAACTTCAGTTCAACTCTACTTGTAGTTATGTTTACATTGCCACCAAGACGATCTGCATTCAGGAAAATATTTACTAAACAGAAGATTATATAAAATCCTGAAACAAAAATAAAAAGGGATACAAGAAAGGAATTCAGAAAGCAATCAATCCTTAGGATCCCTACAGGAGAGAAACGCAAACACGAAGCTCCTGACACAAAGATCTACAATGAGATTAAATGTGCTTGCTAACTGCACCGTCATTACTATTGGCCTTTGCCAGGAGAAAGGCAAAGCTTTAGCACAGGGACTGCTCATCTCCGTTATTTCTAATAGTTAGAAGTACCCCAAAACGTGCCCCATCCCCTTGTTAACAGGGCTGACCAAACTCTCAGGGGAGAGTTCTGCACTGTTGCATGGAGTGGTGCCACACACGTAGAATTTGTTTCCGAGCTCTGCCTAACGCAGTGAAACTACAGCAACTGCAATGTAGGCCTTAGCTTTTCTGGTACTGTCTGTCCCTGTGGTGGCAACAAAAAAAAAAAAATCTTCCTTCAGCTTCAGAATTTCAGTATACCCTAACATATGCCTAAGGTCAGGGGCACTGACTACCATTATTGCTGAATAAATGATCTTGAAAAAGTGTTTAAATTGTAAATTATCTTTCGGCCTAGTAACTAATTGATAATCTCTAAAATATTTAAATATTTCTAGAACAATATGAAACTGCTACATTTATTTAAATTCCTTCATTGAGTTGAACAGAGGGATATTGATCTTGATTACTTCTTGCCACAGTATATCCATAAAATTTGAAAGTATGGAGCAATAAAATTTTAGATACCAAATGAAACAGGAGTCATTAATAAATGAATACTATTATCTGCTCTAGCTGTGCATCTTTTGGTTTCAATGACCTGTTTGGCTATGCAAGAAACATCAAACTGTTAAAAAAATATTGGCTAATTCAAAATTGAAAGAAAATGTAATGAAGAGAATAAAACCTCCAAGAGGTTCAGTCTGGAAATTTGCAACTACTAGAAACAGATCAGAGGACATTTACTTCAACTCTTTCGAAGCCATCACTCAAGTGTAATGCAGCGTGCCTATTATTTGTCAGCACAAGCTCATTCTGCACTGCACGTGCATTTACACCATCAGAAGTTAAAACTTTTTTGAACTCAATTTTCAGAAGTGTAATATAACTATACCCACTTTCAAAGAATCGGCCTCTTTGCATACCGCAGTGGAAAAATGGAGGGATTTTTATTATCACGATTTAAGCTCAAGAAAACACAGTTGGTTTTGAAATTAAAAAAACTGCATACGCAGTTTCTGTTTAAAAGGGTCATGACATTGGAGAAGTTTGCACCAGTGTCTATGTACAGTATAAACTGGTGCTATTCCAGTTAAAGGTGTTAACTCCCAGCATAAGCTTTCCTGGAAATTCGCATGGTAGGTCTATCAGGAGGTAATTACATGGTTGCAACTCTTAGTAGCATAGGCAAGGCCAGTGATCTATAGGAGCTGAAAGGAGTAGGGAAGACTTGTTGTCACCTTGACCATGATAGGAAAATCCTTCCACTTAAATCTTAAACTGACACAGAAGGCAAACATGAGAACTGCATTATCTGGAGGATCTTATGCATTCGTAATTAAGTACGGAATCAAAATCCGTTTCTCTTTTAAAAGTCATAGACGAATTTATATCATTGAGCTTGAACACAGAATTTATTCCTGAGAGAAAAGTAAATAATGCATTTGTAGCATGCCAGTTATTGATAACTAACCTGGTTTCTTATGCAAGTTTTTGGGGGAGGGGAAACAGCAAGCACCCCTGCAAACATGTCATGCTTTGTACTTTTAATACTTCAGAATTATTGTTCAACTATGGAAGAAAAGCACACCCGTATATGCCTTTATGTAGCAAAACAACAGGATTCACAAATTTGTACTTCTATTTATTTGTATTGATAATGGTGCCTCTATTTTTAATTAGAAAGCATCTTTTTTTTCTGTAAATGCATATAACTAAACTTTAAAAAGGAAGGTGGAAGATAAAATTGTCATACCTTAATTCAAATTAGCAATTTTAAAAAGTGATGTCACTTTATCTTTTTCTTTAATGCTGTAAATAATGACATTGGGAAACTAAATCTTGTTTGTCTAACACCTTAAAGATAGTGTATTTTTTTAACAGAAAGCCTGTAAAACGAGTTAAGATACCTTTATCACTACAGACAGATTTCCTTTAGCCACCTTGAGACTAAAGTTTTAATCAGCCAATGATTTTTTCATTGCTAAGTAATTAACACTAAGTTTGCACTGTTCAACTGTTAACTGCCATGCTAAGAAAGGTGCACCCATCATGAAACACACACGTAAAAACATTGACAAACTTTAACATGTAGAAGTAATTTAAGTATTATGTAAAATAAATAAATAAATCTGAGCCTTTCTGTAACAGATGGTGTAATTTCACCATTCGCCAGAAAGTATGATGCTGGTGTGTTCCCCTCCTCCATTATCATCTGTTTACCTTTCAGAGGAGTTGGGTTAGGCCCTTAGCTACCAGGTTAATACAGTATCCATAGCACAGAGGAACTATATTCTCAGCCTTGTACAGAAAACACAGGTTCTCGCTGCTCCACAAATCCTCTATCAAACCATCGAAAGCTTGAAAAAGTTGGCCATTACCTGCTTTACATTATCTGGTGGGACGGTTCATGAGAATATTTGTTCCTGTCGTAACATGACAGATATTTAACGATTTGGCCTAAAAAAATAGCTGTGCTTTCAATTGGCAAATTGCAAGCACATGTACGTATTTTGGTGCAAGCTTTAAAAAAAAAAAAAAAACAACAAACCAGGCTATACTTCCAGAAGAGACAGCCCGGGTAATTCGCAGCCAGGCGCACTTGGGTTCTTACAACCATCGGACAGCCTCGAAATTGTGTGCAGTTGTACGGAAAGTCAAAACATTTGGCTTAAATCAGGATTTTCAGAGAGCGCACGTGTACGGTTGCTGGGGCCAGCGGGTGAGGAAGGCACGCTCACCAGGCGGTGCGGCCCACGGCGAGCGTCCCTGCGCCCAAGGCGGGGGAGATAAACACCCGTATTAAAAAAAAAAAAAAAAAAAAATTTATACGACACAAGTGTTTTCCACCGACCTCTGCGGGGCCGGCGGGCCCTCGACGCGCTCTCGCCCACCTGGGGACGCCACCGCGGCGAACCAAGCCCCCCCCTGAGCGGGCCGGGCCCCACACAGCTCCCGCCTTTGGCCCCACCTCGCCCCGCGGCCTTCCCTCCCCTGGCACCCGGCCCGCCCTCCTCTTCCTCCCC
>NW_010972487.1:825073-833945 GCF_000737465.1 Haliaeetus leucocephalus | reverse complement strand
CCGATGGGAAGGGAAAAAAAAAAAGCCTCCCCCAGGGTTTAAACCGCCTCCTTAAGGGGTGGGGTGGCTGCAAATGCCCCCCCTCCCCACCCCGCCGTGGCGGTGAGGGTGTGGGGAGGTGGAGGCTGCTCCTGCCCCTTCCCTCCGGGTAGGACTGGGATTGTACGGCAGCAGGAGTGAATGTAACTCTGGAAATGTATGGAGGGGGAAGCCATGTTTGATTTATTCCTCCACTAAACACTGGTGTGATGATCCTTCTACTTACACCCTTCTGCAGTCCATCCTGGACCTGTATGGGAGGAGAGCCTTGTTAGGAAAACGGAAAGAAAACATTCCTGCGAAGGCGTGTGGGCTCGTTGCCTCAATCTTCATTAAGTATAAGAGGATAGGGCTCTTGTAACTTGAATTGATATTTGTGTGGTAAAAGAGCCTGGGGAACTTGTATTCCCAAGGCCATAGTTACAGCTCATCCACTGTGGCTTTACCGCTCTGGGGGTGGAGAAGGGAATTTGCCACACTTCTTCAACGTATTTATACTTGCTTTTTGGTTTTGTTTTTTTAAAATGTGTCGGCTGAGAGGAGGAGTAAATACTAGTAAAAGTACAGAGACAGTAAACACCGTATTTAAACAGATTTCACAGAAAACGGGCCTCTTGCTAACAGGCATTAAACAAGCAAGAGGCTGGTATCAGTCATTGCCCATGCATTTCGTGTGCGTGAATAGTTTCCTTATTGGCATTTGCATTAAAATTGGTTTGTAATGATTCTTAAATTTAGGAGCTAGTGCTGCCCATGCTGAGTAAGCTAAACGAGGTCTGCTTTAAAAAAAAACAAGGAAGATATGTTTGGCGTTTAGCCTTTTCAGACATCTAAGGAAGGTAACTGTAAACACTGTAGGATGGCAATGAAGTTTGTAATAGATTTTGCAGAGTCCTTGCTGGTGGTTTATGCGGACGTATATATGCTTACTAAAATTCCTTAAACATGGAATGTGTGGCTTCAGCTGCAAGAATAAATTGGTTCTTCACCAAAATGTTCGTACGTTAGTAGAATATCTGTAAAATTATCGCTGAAGCTATTATTTGCTTGTTTTGCTGTGGGAATTTTGCTCAGGAAATGCAGCATATCAATCTTAATAAACTCCTCAATTTCACAGTGTGGTATTATTTGACTGTTGGATGTAATCATTGAATAAAACCACTGTTTTGCAGGACTACTCAGGGCTCAATACTTACAGCATATGCAATTTTTGGTTGTTTCAGTAAGCATCTATATCGCATATATTAAAACATGCTGGGATTTTCATCTAGTATGCAGCCGTCAGAAAATATGACATTTTTTTTCAGTATTTGAATATAAAAGCTCTGGATATTCCTGGAGACTGTGTGGCTAGTTCTTGTCAATGTTATAGGACTATACACCCTCATACATACTCGGAAAAATGCAGGTATTAAAAGTACAGTAAAACCTACTAATTTATCAAATATTATTTGAAAATGTCAGAAGAAACTAGGTCATTATACTTTAAGGGTGTAGATTTGAAGTAGTTTAGAAAATGGAAATTAAATGTAAAATATATTTCTTTTTAGTTCAATATGAATCCAACAAACGGCTAGTAAGAATAAAAAAAATTCTGTTTTAATATCTGTAGGGCTGTGCGCTTTTTCTGAAGCCAGTTGTTGTTTTGCAGATGAGACTATTGCATTTAAATTACTGCCTGCATGCAGTAGACTGGATACTCCAACAAAACAACCCCACTTTGTTTTAGACTGGGAGCAAAAATTATTATTGAGGGGGTTGCTTTCTAATATTTGGGCGATGAAATTGATGTGTATGGGTATACATACATATATATGTATATGTGTGTGTATAGATATTTTTATATATATGTGAGTTTGTGTCCAAAACATTGCGCTAACAAAATAGCTAAGGAATGGCAAGAAGGGATTGTTTTTCAGTGTCCTATTGTTTTGTGGCCCATTCACCTCTCACTTTTGCACTGAGCCTGCTTTTTGTTCCACCGGTGTCACTATGTTTCCCAAGCGAGGCCTTATTTCTACAGACTGGTAAATGCGTGTCTTTCCTTGTGGTTAGTTAAAACCTATCGACTGCATTGGGACTCCATGTGTATGTAAAGGTTCACCTGCTCTGGTCACATTACTGGAGCAAGGATGTAGTTTATGATGAGGAGAAGGTACAAGCACAATTCTTGAAGCATTTCAGTCACCTCTGGTCATTGCTGCTTACATAACTACAAGGCACCTCTTAGGTTTTAAGCATAGAAGATGGTTGAATGCATGAAAACTGCAAGTATTTTCTGTGTAGAACAAGGTAGAGTGCCTAGCCTTTTCTAGGAAAAAAAAAATTCACCTCTCCTTGAGAGCACTGTGCTGCACAATGGGAAGCATCCACTAAGTGGTATTGCTGAAAAGAACAGATACCCTAACATTCAGTAATCAAACATCAGTAAAGAAATGCTTGGTGGGACTAACAGTAATGCAGTAGATGATGATGACTGCATACTTTAATACTATGTTTGTAGCTATACTATTTGAGCTCTTTCATTACTTTTCTGCAAAGACAAATGAAATGACCTTACTGTTGAGTAAATATGATAGATCTGTTATAATTCTCGAATCTAGCCTTTGGATGAAGGAAGAGTGGAGATACTGAAGTGGATCTAAGTGGATAAGTAAGTCCATGTTTCTAGGAAGCATCATTTTCCACTTAGGATGTAGCTTTGAAAAGTGTCTTCACCGAGGATGTGCTTGGAACCTCAGTGGTGTAAATGAGAAGGTGGAGATGGAATACGGCATGAGGATCAGCGGTCAGGTGGTAAAGTGGAGAGAGAAAATAATTTTCCGTCAGAGCTTGACATGGGAGTCCAAATTTCCTTTGGTGCATAATTGTGGAGAACTTGGGAGAAAGGGGGTAGGTGAGGAGAGCCTTGTTGATCTGCCAGTGGTCACCGTGCAGCTTGTAAATTTGTATAGCTGGTTGAACGGGTTGGTTAGCTTTTTTATAAAATTAATGGTTGCTTGGAAGGCTTTGGTTCTGAGAACATTTTTGAAGGAAAAGAGAGAAACTACCTAAATTCCCCCTTCACGGTACCTTCAAATTAGCTTCGCTATGACCTGCAGTCATTGGAGGTAATAAGACAGCTGTGTAAATGTATTTACCTTTTTCCTTCCAGTTTACACTGACAGAAATGACAAAAGTGATATATCAAGTGCTATTTTTAATGTTCTTACCAAGTTGATGGTGTCTAGCACAGTTATTTTATATTTTTTTAGCATCAGCAGGAAAGGAAGTTTTGGAATGCCTTATAGGGGAAACTTAGACCATACTCTATTCTGCTGCCCATCTGGTGAATGGAAAGCTACAAAAATACACAAGATTCCTGGAAAACGGATCATATATACTAATACCTTGTATATGGTGATGATAGGTTAATGCATAGTCCATCATGTATTACTTTGCTCACGAGCAACTTTAAACTTTAGCACAGGTAATCTATTGACTCTGGAACATTTGAAAAGCCGCTTCTGTCAGAAGCGTGTAACAGAGTATACCATATACTGAATTTTTTAAAATGCATTTTGTGTGCAGTAAACAAATACCTGTTAATCGTGGTTGAACCAAAAGCAAGATTTCTACTATCCTTCTTGCTAATGTTGAGAAATAATACCATTACGTGGAAATTGTTCTGATAGTACGACAGTGTGATGAGCTACGTGTGAAAGTAGATGTTTGAAAAACTTTTTGAACGTTTCATAGCAATCAAATTAAATTTACTAAGTAGGGAAAAGCCCATACATACTTCAGAGTATTCTTACGTTGGGCAAAATTACTTTGCTGTGGGGCACCATTGATGTAGGTTCTCATATTTGACATAATTTGAAACTGATAAAATATATAAGTGACTTAAAGCATATGTTAAATTGCAAGGGTTATTCAACAGGTGATGGCTCAGTTTCTAGTTTTGTCCCCATCCTTTTAACCTGTCCTATTTTTATCTTGGTGCAAGATAGCAATTTGATCTTGTTTTGAACTTTGGTATTCAGCTCCCCAGTACAAATTGGAGCTATTTTATATTCATCCATATTTGGGGTAAGGATACATATGTGGCAAATGACTGGAAAACTATAGCATGATACGCTTTTGAAATAGACTTTCATAGAAGCTTTAACGTTTTTCTTCTGTTGTCTGTGAAAGATACTGTCAGTTTTCTGTGTGGCTCTTTGGGGAAGCACAGGGCAGTCTTGTTCTGTTGGCTGGCAGAGTTGGCCATTTAACTGTCTTTTGTGAAACTTCTTCTAGCCTGTGCCTCATATCAAAATACTAAAATACTGATATCTCACATCTGTGCTAAAATACACATAAAAAAAAATCTGTGTTTTAAAATAATAATCATCTTTAAACATATTTGGCCTTGAGGGCTAACATCAGAATTCCATGTTTTCTTTGCCGTAGTCAAAAACATAATAGAGAGTGAATGTTGGCCTGCTCTCTGAGTTCTGCCTTACTAAATAAGAGATACATCAAGGAGCAGAAGATTAAATATTTTGTGACAAAAATATTTTCAAGAAAGAAGGTTGAGGTTAGGGAAGATTTTATTAGAAGTATGAGCTAAATGCCATTTGAAATATTTTGAAAAGCTACTGATAAAAGAGTAAAAAAAGCAGTAGGGAGGAGATGCACTAATGCAGCCTCCTAGCATAGCGTTTGGGACCCATTTTGTTTATTTATTCATTATAATAAGTTGAGGTTGAATAAATGTTCGTGCTGTGGCATGGGTTAGTCTGTGGAGCTGAGGTTCCCAAGATCGTGTATCAGATAAATCAATCGTGGAACTTGCCAGCCTTGGTGGGATGCCATTGGAGCAAAGAACCTGACTGCACTGGCACTCAGAAACATCTAAATTGGTGAGTTATCTCTGTAGTAAAGAATGCACAGATTCTAGTCTGATAATAAAGCCAGAGGGATTTAAGCCAAAGTATGAACCTTGGAGAGCAGTGTAGGATGAAAGATATGAATATGGATCATTTCGCTGTATGGAGTAGTTGCCAAGAACTCTCAATCAGATACTTCAGAATGAAATTAATGTTGTGATTTTTATGTGGATGCAAAATGCAGACCATCAGAAGCTGTTTTATAGTAGCACTCCTGAACAAAAACAAATGCTATGATTAAATGTGAAACATGACTGAAATTCAACAATAGTGCATAAAACAAGTAGTAGGCTTAAAAAGTGTAGTAGAAAGTGTGCATACAATATCAATTCATCAGGTGAATGCTTGGTTCAAAAGTGGTAGTGATAGCTGAGCCTTCAGAAACTCTGCAAGTAAGGATAGGAAATACAGTTGCTTAACACGACTTATTTCTACAGTCAAAACTTTTTAGATTTTCCCATAAGAAGTAGGTACAACAGCATTTGTCTGAAGAGCTAAATTTGATAAGGCAGTGAAATAATCCACAGAGCTAGAGCTATGCTGAGAGAAAGGACAGCAAAAATGGTAAGAGATACCCATTGGAAACCTCTCAACACAGAAGTTTTGGAAAGTGGACAAGAAGGAATTGGTTTGTTGGACAGGAATGTGTTTTATCTTTCTGTCTCCAAGTTAAATGGGTGAGCTACACTATATCTGCAGAAACCCAAAACTTGCCTCAAATTCCAGACCTTTTACCTGTAACAGTTATGCTAATCGCTCTTCTGGAGAGATTCTTGTTGTAGACATAGCAAAAGAAATAGAAAGGGAGTTAAGAACCATGAAAATGGTGGTAATGCATTTTGGCAAGAGCATGTTAAAGCCCCAGCCCACGGAAATACTTCAAATAATGTCCGAACCAGAAAGACCACTTAATAGCAAGTATTTGGATTTGTTTGGGGAGTGTCTAGTGTTCCAAGTCTTGAGCCTTGTTTGAGTGTTCCTGGCATACATCAGTTGTGTGTGTGTATTTTGCTTCAAGGTAATACATTGATGGAATAATTAACATAGTCTCATGTATATAGTTGCAGTCTACGTGTAAAGTAGACCAGAATTAGCACAGTATGGGTAGGATTACATTCTAGATATAGTTATTGGTCGGATAGGGATATATACAGTTCTTGATGAAAGGTGCAAGTCTATAAGTAAAATTTCATAGTGCTGTTGAGTCAGTATTAACGACCTCTGAACTTTACCTTCCAGTTTACTCAATGTTTTGGGATGTGAAGTTGAATGTACTGGGTGAAAGAAATATTTATTTTTACATGTTACCTGTCCACATTAGAGAGGTACGTTACCAGTGCAATGTGAAGACATGGCCAAATACTGCTCTGTGATAAAGACTATGATACTCTTCTATGTATGCATATAGCTAGGCTTTCATACAATTGACAAGGCCTCATATATCACCAACGTCACAACGCTGGTTTTTAGAATGATTCCAGTGCACCAAGTGTGCTTCTGGAATCTAAATCCACTCACTTGGGTGAACAGGTTTTAATGCCACGATAGACAAAAGATAGCAGAGTTTTAAGGGTCTAGGCAAACTGATTGTATCCTCTATTAAAATTAGTTGCTGTCTGCTCTGATCTGGGCAACATTGTTTATTTCTGTAGAGGTGTAGCGGATAACGTTTTGTTAATACTACAATTTGATTTATTACTTATATTGATAACTTATTTTGTGGTGTCATCCCAGATTTGATCTTCCCTTCTCAGAATTAGCACGATCGGAAATTTTCATGATACTCTCGGTGAAGCTTCAGGCAATTGCTATGCTGTCATGACTACATGCGGGAATAAGGGCAGAATCATTTGCCACAGTGAAGAGGAAACAAAACAGATTATAGTGCGTTTATCTACTGCAGTGAGTATTATGTAGAACCAGAGGATCCAGGTCCTGAAGATATGTGCAAGGAGTGGAGGTAGGATGCTGAAAAGAAAAAGTAGTGGGATTAAAGAAGGGGTGGGAAATTGAAGTAGGCTTGGACCAGGTGAAAAAGCAGCATAAATAAGGAAGGAACTCTGCACCTAAGTGCTGAGCTAGTTGAGTTTGCATTTGGTTCTTCATTCCCAAGCTAAGTGGAAGCCAGATGTACAACTCTGGCCCACTTGAAAGACAGACATCGTTTCGTTGGTGAGTAAAGACCTAGACTGAATGAGTATTCTGGCTGTACTGAATTGTCAAGTCCTGTTTTGCTAGAAAGGGGCCATTCCCTTCAGCTGAACCATTTGGAACTCTCCAGGAGACAGAAAAGTCTCAGGTTTGCATTTGAAAACATAACTTTTTTTAATTTACTTTCAGCCATTTGTTAAGCAACTGTTGAGGGGTACCTTTCAGTGTTTATTAAATACTGGTGGTAAATCCAGTCATTCCTACCATTTTAGGCACCAGTGTTTCTCTCTGCTTATCTGCAGAGGAGAAGCAATTCTTTTCTATTTGATTTGTGGTCCCACCACAGTAGTATCTGTATTCTGTCTTCAGACAGAAATACAATGTTTTGCAAGAATTTGAATTTACTCAAATCTGTCTCCTTCCTTCACCACCCACCTTCAGCTGCAGGAGTGGAACTGACAAAATTAAATTTCTGCAGCAGTGGAGAAGAATATTTCTTCAGATTTTGAAGAAAACAAATTAATGGGGAGGAGTCCTGTTACAGAATCTTCTAGCCTTATCCTCAGCAGCGAGGGTTGGCTGCAAAAGCCCTTCCTGAGGAGGAACAAAAAGTCAAGTCCATAAGTTTTGAAAGCTTGCTTTCTGCAGTAGCAAGTAGTATTTAAAGTGAAGAAATTCTTCGCTTGCCATTCTACAGTTCTTAGCTGTACAAGCTGGTATTGCCTATTGCCTTCATGAGAAGGCAATAAATAATTGTTTCAGTTGATGAAATTAGGCTGTAACAATTAAGTTCTACAATTTTATCCAGTGGAGCAAAAAAAAAAGCAACCCCAAAACAAATTAGAAAAGATTGATACTAATTTTTTTCAAAAATAATTGGGTGGCAAATAAGCGTAAGTGCAACTGTAAGTACACTAACCCTTTTCACACATTTTTCAAAATATGCATGATCTTTTTGTGCAAATGTATATTATGTCTCTATATAAACATTATTATGTACTATAACTGCAAGGAAACTTCCGTTTACTCACTTAAAAATACTTTGTAGGTCACCCTTGCCAGCTGACTGGTTAATTGAAATCATTGTATATCTACTGCAAGACTAGTGAAGTCTCTACTTCAGGTGCTTTTAAACTCAAAATTGGTGCCTTTGGACTAAAGTTTCCTTTTTTTTTTTTTTTTTTCCTTTCCTAAGTCTTTTCTAAGACTGGTGGTAAACTGTTAGAAAGTTTTGGTATAATTATTTTCACTTCTCTGTCAGCTACTACAGTAATGGTTTTCTTCATGAGAGATAATGTTTTTGAATTTGCTGGCTAGAGCTGGTTTGTAAAAAAATGTTTGGCAAATCCACAATGCAATTTTCAGTTATGTGTTTTCTTCTAAAAGTAAATTCTGTTTGCATCCTGTAGTAATTTTTCATTATTTTAATATAATGAAGAACAGTACTGCATGACAGTAAACATGTCTCGTCTCTACCTATATTTTAGGGGGTTTGTACAAGATAATGTGAATAAGCATACTCAAGTTTTCAAATGTATTAGCAAGAATGTGTTATAACCTTACTAATCTCTGTAAGTATTTTGTCTCATTCTGATCTGAAAATAGGAATAACCTTTGGTCTTAAAATTGATGAGAGAATGGAGAAGACTTATCTGAAAACTATCTTTACAGAAAAAAGCAGCAGCCATCTATTAGCTTTTTCAGTGCCAGCTGAAAGCCTGATTTGTAGGTAATAAAAATAGCTTTTGTGGCTGGGTGGCGGGCAAAGC